>NC_090265.1:1688304381-1688444381 GCF_040414725.1 Anabrus simplex | reverse complement strand
GCGACCTGCGCGTCATGATGGGGATGAAATGATGATGAAGACAACACATACACCCAGCCCCCGTGCCATTGGAATTAACCAATTAAGGTTAAAATCCTCGACCCGGTAGGGAATCGAACCCGGGACCCTCTGAACCGAAGGCCAGTACGCTGACCGTTCAGCCAACGAGTCGGACAAGATTGGTACGCACAACCGGTCCCACGTCTAGGGGGAACGATCCTGCCGCTCACCGGGAGGTCCCGGGTTTGAGGTCCACCCAGGCTACGTGAACCCAATAGGGGAGCTGACTGACGATGAGACAGCGATCACGGTCTAGGAAGCCAAGAATAACCTCGTAATGTGTAGGCCTTCGGGCTGAGCACCGGTCCCTTTGTAGGCCAAGGCCCATCGGATCTGTAGCACAATGGGGGTTATGGTACGCGCGGTACAGTAGAGTTAGAACGTCCACAACACCTTTGGTGGCACATGTGGTTTGTTTGCTTCAAGGGTAAACTTTTATACAGGATGACATCCACTGGGCTTCTTTTTCTTCTTATTGCTGGCCTGGTGGCCTAAGGGTAGCGTGCCTGCCTCTTACCCAGAGGCCCGAGTTCGATTTCCAGCCAGGCCACGGATTTTAACTGTATCTGAGTGCTGGTTCGAGGTCCACTCAGCCTACGTGATTACAATTGAGGAACTATCTGACTGTGACGTAGCGGTCCCGGTCTAGAAATCCAAGAATAACGGCCGAGAGGATTCGTCGTGCTGACCATATGACACCTCGTAATCTGCAGGCCTTCGGGCTGAGCAGCGGTCGCTTGGTAGGCCGTGGCCCTTCGGGGCTGTTGTACCATGGGGTTTGATTTATTATTATCTGAATAATTCGCACAGTAGAGCGCTGGTCTTTTGAGCCGAACTTGGCATTGAAGGTGCTCAAATACGTCAGCCTCATGTCGGTAGATTTACTGGCACATTAAATATATCCTAAAAAAATGGGCACCTCGGCGTCTCGGAAAACCGCAAAAGTGATTAGTGGGACGTAAGAGCAATAACATAGGCCTATTAGTGGTGAAGTTAGGAGTCATGGCCCTCTCTTACACTTGAAAGGCAAAAATGTGAATTTTTTGACATTTTTCAAAATAATTCCTATAATATTATTTAGTGTTTCATGATTAAAATTGTATATAATTTATCTCTGTGTGAGTGCTAGAAGTATTTTATTTTTAATTTTTTGCTAGCGGCTTTACGTCGCACCGACACAGATAGGTCTTATGGCGACGGTGGGATAGGAAAGGCCTAGGAGTTGATAGGAAGCGGCCGTGGCCTTAATTAAGGTACAGCCCCAGCATTTGCCTGGTGTGAAAATGGGAAACCACGGAAAACCATCTTCAGGGCTGCCGATAGTGGGATTCGAACCTACTATCTCCCGGATACAAGCTCACAGCCGCGCGCCTCTACGCGCACGGCCAACTCGCCCGGTTTTTTTTTAAAATTTTATAACATTGCTTGCATATCCGTCAGACTGGTTGATTTTGAACATGCATATCTTTATTTACGAATATCTCTGAATCTACTGCACGTAGAAGGTTCTGGTTTTCGCCTATCGATAGAGAATACTCGGCGCTCAATTTTCGTTACTCTTCTCTTTCAAGTATGTCTGCCACTATGCTTGCTCTTGTGTATTGAGTGTTGAATTTCGTGTGAATTAGGGTCACTGGAAATGCTTCCGTGTAGTCTGATTTGTACTTATTATGGTAAACAAAGTATAAATGTGCTTAGAAGTGCTAGTCTATTTGGGAAACGTAAGTTTTGTGGCAACCAGCATACTAAAAACACAAGACCATGAGGTAGAATCCGCCAACAGTGTAGAAACAGATTGTCAAAATGTGACACCAAACAAGAAGACAGACACGCCCCCTACCAGTGGAAGCGAATCTAAATTAGGTAAACATTTTGAAGAATTGGGATCTGGAAGGCTGAAGTTTCAGGAGAGTAATTTGAGCTCAATAATTCTATACCTGTAGCAGTTATGGAAGCTATCAAGCCAATGCACAGAGACCTTGCTCATCCAGACCTTCACACTCAGAATCCCAACGAGTTTTTCAACAATATTATCTGGACTCGAGTGCCCAAAGATGTATTAATTTGTGGGGTTAAGAACTTTGAAATGGGGAGTCAGTGATGCTGTATTAACATTCAATGGTGGGAACATGGGAAGAGTAAGAGTGTTATTGCATCTCAACATCAACCCTGGTCGTCATACTATGAAGGGACTGCAACATTTAGACAAGTTAAAAATTGCCAAGGCACAGCGTGCAGCAGAGTTCAACACCAAAGCAGTAAGTTCATTGCGAATTAAAAGGTTTTTAGAGAAGGCGGGCTACCAGGAAGAGGATGCTGCGGGGTGATTTTGAGCCTTAATTTAAACATCTGAGTGAGTTCCTATAATTTGAAGTTTTAAACCTGATTTTCTCAAAATGACTTTTTTTACAATTAATGTTCCTGTATCTGAAAAACTACTTGTGATACATACATGAAACTTTGTGAGATGCTTTATTATATCCTTCTGTCCTTACTGAAGCAGAATCATAGCACAGGTTTCCGTAGACATGAAGTGAGGGGTGTCCATCCACAAATATTTTGTGTAAAAATATTAATATATCTCGTTCTTTTGGTTTCTATATTTTAATTCTGCTTCAGTCCACATAAATAATATAGAAATATCATCTGTAAAAAATTTAGAGTCGTATCTTCATTGGTTCCAAAAATATAGGAACATAATCTTGGGTTATTTAACATTGGCAGGATAGGCCTTTCAAACTCCCCTTAACCACATTTCTTTAACATTCTACACTGAGCTAGTTGGCCGTGCGGTTAGGGGCACGCAGCTGTGAGCTTGCATCTGGGAGGTAGTGGGTTTGAACGTCACTCTCGGCAGCCCTGCAGATCGTTTTCCGTCGTTTCTCATTTTAACAGCAAGAAAAAGTACCTTAACGAAGGCCATGGCCGCCACCTTCCCACTCATATCTCCCTTATCTGTCATATCTCTGTCGGTGCGACGTGACGCAACTTGTAAACGAAATATACAGTCTACACATGAGGTAAATATAAACTCTTAATCTTATCTTAAGTCTAAAACAAAAGTAATGGAATGCAGTCGAACGAAGGCAGGTGATGCAGGAAACATAAAATTAGGAAATGAAATCTTAAAGGAAGTAGATGTTACTTCGGTAGTAAATAAACTAACGATGGCAGAAGTAAGGAGGACATCAAATGCAAACTAGTACAAGCAAGGAAGGCCTTTCTTAGAAAAAAAAATGCTCTCACTTCAAACATTGATATAGGAATTAGAAATATGTTTTTGAACACTTTCGTCTGGAGTGTGGCATTGTGCGGAAATGAAACATGGACGATAACTAGCTCAGAAAGAAAGAGAATATAAACTTCTGAAACGTCATGTTACAGAGGAATGCTGAAGGTGAGATGGGCAGATCGAATTACGAATAAAGAGATACTAAATCGAATTGGTGAGACGAGATCGATCTGGCTAAATTTGATGAAAAGAGAGATAGATTGATAGAACACATGTTAAGACACCCAGGACTTGTTCGGTTGGTTTTTGAGGGAAGTGTAGACGGTAAGAACGGTAGAGGCTGACCAAGGCAGATTAAGTCAGATGTAGGATGCAGTACTTATGTAGAAATGAAACGATTGGCACGGTTTACAAATCAGAAGTAACACGACAGAAAATTGTATAAGCACAATAAACGGACATTAGTTGCCTCAGTGGATCAGTGGAAGTGTGTCGGCCTTCGGATCCCAAGATAGCGTGTTCAAACCCGGTAGAGGTAGTCGGATTTTTGAAGGGTGGATAAAAGTCCATTCGACACTCCATATCGTACGATATCGGCATGTAAAAGATCTCTGGTGACACATTTGGTGTTTACCCGACAAAATTCATTAAATCGCAGCCACAGACGCCCAAGAGAGAATCGGTTTACTCTGCCTGCCATCTAGTAGGAATAGAGTAAAACGGAACGTCGAAATTGACGAGCAGACAACCATATGGGGTCAAATTAAAATGTCTGCACACGGTAGCTGAGGTCATATGATTATTATTATTATTATTATTATTATTATTATTATTATTATTATTATTATTAACGGACATTCACTCCTTAAGATTCATTCAAACTGGCGACACGCATCGACGAGATGACTTAAAATAATATTACTTTCCAGCCCTGCCGTAAACCTCTTCGGTACTTCCTGGATGGTACCAGTGTGTTAACTTGGATCTCCTAGCTTGAGGGCATGAACGGCATTTCCTTGTATTGTTCTTTTCGTCTGGCTTTACCCTGCACCTTCTGGAAAACGAAACGGGAATATTCAGACTCTAGCACAGTCCTGAGTATTCTAATAACCGATCATCGAGATATGAATACAAGGCAGCCTCGAACGATGATTGGTGGTAGTGTTAGAGGGTCGAGTGTTTGGTGGGTGTTCCACCAGCCAGTGTTGGATTTCGATAACTGGACTGGGGCGACACCAGTGTTGACTGAACGAGGAGTTGTGCCAGAGTGCCGGGCGTCGTGTTGGAGTACTGAGTGCGGAGTACTCTCTCTCTCTCTCTCTCTCTCTCTGTGTGTGTGTTGCCTTGGAGTATTGTCTGCTTACCGACGTGGAGTGAGTGACTGGAGCTTGACGGCGGTTGTGCTGGTTGTCGTCTGTGCCCCGCTGGAGTCAAAGTATAATCGCGTATGGAGCGGAATTCCGTGAGTACTGCCTTGGAGTACTGCATCTGTGTATTACCGTGGAATTGTTAATGGTCGTTGTTGTGAGGAGTATAATTCTGCAAGTTAGCACTGTTGCTGTTTAGTTTTCAATGTTAAGTAGTTCACTGTGTTTGACTGTGTGAATTACTGGACTTTCTCTGGAGTCGAACCAAGGAACAATCGTCGTGTGTTGTGGTGGCCAGAAGTCTCGTGTTCGAGCCTCTCTGTTGTGTGTAAAGTGACTGAGCTTGCAG
Source organism: Anabrus simplex (assembly GCF_040414725.1). NCBI lineage: Eukaryota > Metazoa > Arthropoda > Insecta > Orthoptera > Tettigoniidae > Anabrus > Anabrus simplex. The sequence goes on along the minus strand of NC_090265.1, from coordinate 1,688,439,373 downwards.
GAGCGAAAGTGAAAGGCCAGTCAATCAGGTAATGCCGGCGAACCGTACCGCTGTGTCAAGAGGACAGAGACTTGTAAATTTTATTTTTTTACAATTTGCTTTACGTCGCACCGACACAGATAGGTCTTATGGCGTCGATGTGCCAGGAGTGGGAAGGAAGCGGCTGTGACCTTAATGAAGATACAGTCCAGCATTTGCCTGGTGAATGGAAAACCACGGAAAACCATCTTCAATGCTGCCGACAGTCGCGTTCGAACCCGCTATCTCCCGAATGCAAGGTCACAGCTGCGCGCCTTTAACCGCACCGTCAAGTCGCTCGGCACAGAGACTAGTAAATAGGCACCAATTTGTGAGTGTGGTCATTCATGGGTGAATAGAAATGTGTGTGTGTATACAAGATGGTAGAAAACTACGTGAATCGGGCATATGAGCGTCAGAGGGTTGGCCATATTGATGAATCGTAATTTCAAAGAAATAATTCGATATCTCACGCCGTTGTTACTTTAACAGCTACTGAATTTAGCCAATCAGATTGCTTCGCGGGCGAATTCAAATGAGCCTTGCGAGGCGGTGTTGGTAAATCTGGCTTAAGACCACGTGATCGGCCACGTGCTATTGTTTGTAAACAAAGACACGTGATTTTGACAGCTGTCATATTGACAGACTTTAACCTCACTTTTTGGACAAGAGAACGTCGCTAACCTCAATGCTGCCGTCCTGACAGGTCCAAACCTTACTGCTGCAATCTTAACCATTTATTGGGCCATCCTGAAATAAATTAGAGCGATAAAACAGACTTTGTTTTATTCGTAAAAACAATTTAAACTTTTTATGCCCCTGACGTTAAGGCGAAGAGAGTTCCATACTCTAAACTACGTGCTGTCCGCGAAGCTTTTAGTGACATTTCGGCTCACTAGTGCTGAATCGGCAGACCTCGGTTATCTTCGAGATTCGTATTGGCAACCTCTGACACAAAAAATATGAATCGATTATGCATCGCCGTGAGACATCTGGCGGTATTATTGCAACACTTTAAATACTGTTGTTATTTATACAGCAAAGTCAAAATATAGGTTAAGCTTGTACATGAGCGAGGAAAATCAAAGTATATCACAGGAACAACCTGGAACTACACGGAAACGACGGTTCAGAACATTCGTATCGATCGATCATACTATCGATTCAATTCAGATTTCATTTCCATTCAGTTCGCAGTATTACTGGAACCGTTGTAGCTCCCTCCTTACTCCTCACCCGCGTAAGACCGAAGTGTCACTAGAAGTTTCGCGGATAGAACACAACAAAGGAACGGCTATATGCGACTTATTCTTCGACTTTGCATACCGATTCTCTTCAGCCGTTTTCTCATGATGCGTGTACAGACAGACAGACAGACAGACAGACAGACAGACAGACAGACAGACAGACAGACAGACAGACAGACAGACAGACAGACAGACAGACAGACAGACAGACAGACAGACAGACAGACAGACAGACAGACAGACAGACAGACAGACAGACAGACAGACAGACAGACAGACAGACAGACTATACGGAAAATTAAAAAGTGCATTTTCTTGTTACTGTGGACATGACTGATAAAGAAATACCATCCTTTTTAAATTCCGAGCGACGTGCAGACAGAAACTCTTTATTTTATATACATTGATTTGCTAGTGTTTCAATGTCGTTCTAACACATCGAACGTTTCTGGCGATACAAGGATGGGGAAGGGCTAGCTAGGACTCGGAAGGTGACGATCCTTGTCTTAATTCAGGCCACGGCCGCTTCCTTAGCACTCCTAGCCCCTTGCTGTCCCATCGTCGCCGTAAGACTATCTGTGTCGGTGCGACTAAAAGCAACTTGTAAAAAAAAATTAGGTACTTCCCCAGCACTTGTCTGGTGTGAAAATGGGAAACCACCGTAAACCATCCTCAGGGCTGCCGATGGTGGGGTTAGCTTTGGTGATCTTTTACAGGCAGAAGCTAATTTACTGTGTTGTGTTTTCTTTTCCAGATTGCTGGCCTGAGTGGCTCGTGTCGGTACGTAAAAGAACTCCTGCGGGACTAAATTCCGGCAGGTGATGGTGATTATTGTTTTAAGAGGAAGTACAACTAGGCAACCATCCTCTATATAACACTAATCAGAGGGAAAAATGGCAGGGGTCCGACATTTCGAAAAATGAAGGTATCGGCCAAAGGAAGACAAGGGGCACGAAGGGCGTGAAAATGAAAGACTCCCTAGCCCTCGCAAACCTAATAGCGTCGGGGTTGGAAAAGAACAAGAGTTGACCAAGAGAGGTCGGATAGGTAGATGAAAGTGAGGAGTCGGGCACAAGTAAGTGGAAGCAATGCCAGGACTCATCTGAGGGCCCCGTGGTCGCCAACCCAAGCTCCAAAGTTCAGAGCCCCTGAGGCCCCTTTTAGTCGCCTCTTACGACAGGCAGGGGATACCGTGGGTGTTATTCTACAGCCCCCACCCACAGGGGGATAAATTCCGGCACCTCGGCGTCTCTGAAAAGCGTAAAAGTAGTTAGTGGGACGTAAAGCCAATAACATTAATTCATTAACCTTTTCAGATTTTTCTAGAGAAACAATAATCGATGAAATGTAGAAATATTCAGTTAAAACAAATATAGCTGGCTGTGTGGTTTCTTTGCTAATGCCAATAAATAAATGACAAAACGCCATTGCTGATGTAAATAGGTCCAAGATACAAGATACTGGAGGAGAGTGAGCAAGAAAGCTAATCCTACTTGAGTGGGAAATGACGAAATAAAAGAAGAAGAAGAAGAAGAAGAAGAAGAAGAAGAAGAAGAAGAAGAAGAAGGTCGACTTGTGGATCTCGTACAGCTAGCTAGTTAACCCGGGCGATTGGAGAGTAAAGTGTGAGCGGGTATACTGTTATTATAGATGAAGAGGTAACCGCTGCTGAAGGACAAGCCACGCTAATTGAATTGATTGCTGTTAGAATGATCGGTATACTGACACACTTAAGGGCTTGCTGGTAGAGAGCCACCTTGCTCCCGGGCGACTTCACGAAGGTCAATAAACATCTTACTGTCGGAAGTAAAACTTAATTGAGTGTCTAAATTTACAAGCTGACGGCATTCACCCACATTCCTGTCTGTGTTTCGCTGTACAAACGTGATTCAGAATATAAAGTTACAACTCCTTACAATAAGTGATGGGAAAAGTACAAGGAAAAAGTAATTGGGCTGCATTACATTACCTGAGAAATATTTTACTCAATTACAAATTAAAAAAAAACACATATTAATGAAATTACAGTTACTTCACAGAACGCCAGTCTCAAGGAAAACACTGATATTTTTTCGTAGTGATAAAAAAATGAAGGAAAAACTAGAAGGTTGCGTGTTGCCGTGCAGCATTCGTTATAATTAGGTCAGAAAATGTGTCTTCATATAAAACTGCTAAAGTGACTGCCCGTGTGCTTTTTTCAACGTTTATTTTAGGACTTTTATTAGCTGTAATAAAAGTGCGAAGTGATTTTTTGTAGATTCCTTTATTGAGACGTTAATTGATTTTTTACGAACTTTTTAATTGTTAACAATTTGCTTTACATCGCACCGACACAAATGTCTTGTGGCGACGATGGGATAGGAAGGCTAGAAGTGGGAAGGAAGCGACCGTGGACTTAATTAAGATGTAGCCTTGTGTGAAAATCGGAAACCACGGGAAGCCACGTTCAGAGCCTCCGACAGTGGTGTTCGAACCCACTATCTCCCGAATGCAAACTGCGTGCCCGTAAATCCGCGGCCACTTGCTCCGTTCAGTTTCATCATCATAATTATCATCATCATCATCATCATCATCATCATCATCATCATCATCATCTATCTTTTTACTATTTTGTAGGTATAGGATTCATATTTTGTACCCCACTGTCGGCAGCCCTGATGACAGTTTTCCGTAGTTTCCCATTTTCATATCAGTCAATTGCTGGGGCTATCTCGTAATTAAGGCCACGGTCACTTTCTTCCCACTCCTAGACATTTCCTATCCCATCGTCGCAATTAGACGACGTAAAGAAAAATCGTATCATATTTAGTAGGTTTGTAATTCACATTTCTTTCTGTGTCATTATCTAGGTGCCGTGCTCTCGAGTGTCGAGAGCGCGTAACACCCAATGAGAAGATCGTAAATATTGTCTACAACACACACTTTTATCCTTGCTCATAAATCCGTACGAAGAACGAGTATATTGCGATAATACCAGAAGCAGGGAATGATTATTGCTGAATGTAAAGTAATATTAACTATAATTATCATTATCATCATCATCATCATCACCACCGGGTGAGTTGGCTGTGAGGTTACAGGCGCGCAGCTGTGATCTTGCATCCGGGAGATAGTGGGTTCGAACCCCACTGTCGGCAGCCTTGAACGTGGTTTTCCGTGGTTTCCTATTTTCACACTAGACAAATGCTGGGGATGTATCTTCATTTTCTTTTACAAGTTGCTTTTAGTCGCAAGGACACAGATAGGGCTTATGGCGACGATGGGGGAGCAAGGGGTTAGGAGTGCTAAGGAAGCGGCCGTGGCCTGAATTAAGGTACAGCCCCAGCATTTGCCTGGTGTGAAAATGGGAAACCACGGAAAACCATCATCAGGGCTGCGGATGTGTGGTTCGAACCTGTACCTTAATTAAGGCCACGGCGGATTCCTTCCCACTTCTAGGCCTTTCATTATCCCATCGTCGCCATAAGACCTATCTGTGTCGGTGCGACGTAAAGCAAATTGTGAAAAAATCATCATCATCATCATCCTAGCTTATCCCGCTTACTTAGGGTTGCTGCACACACTGAGGCATGAAAGAGCTGTGACCTGGGATTTAAGGTCGCATGTCCTTTCAGACACCACGCACTAGGAATCAAAGCACGGTCGCCAGGATGACAGGCAAGCAGCTAAGCCGCTGCACCACCCTGTTTCCCAATAATAACAATAATGTGTTGTATATATATATCGTCGCTGGGCAAAAGAAACTCCCTAACTCATTCGGAGTAACGTTTAAAGAAGAAGCCAAGGACTGAGCGGTCAGCAGTGGTCGGAGAACTGTTCCTGGCCTTTTCATCGGTTAACGATAGCCCAAATATTCGAGCTATTGGAGGCTTCTGTTCCCTACTCAGGTAACGCGGCAAGACATTCACAAGCCAAATGGAGAAATGTATTTTATTCGTAAGTAGAATTATGAGGTGTCCGCCTCTGTGGTGTAGTGTTTAGTGTGATTAGCTGCCACCCCCGGAGGCCAGGGTTCGATTCCCGGTTCTGCCACGAAATTTTAAAAGTGGTACGAGGGCTGGAACGGGGTCCACTCAGCCTCGGGAGGTCAACTGTGTAGAGGGTGGTTCGATTTCCACCTCAGCCATCCTGGAAGTGGTTTTCCGTGGTTTCCCACTCCTCCTCCAGACAAATGCTAGCATGGTACCTAACTTAAGGCCACGGCCGCTTCCTTCCCTGTTCCTTGTCTATCCCATCCAATCTTTCCATCCCTCCGCAAGGCCCCTGTTCAGCATAGCAGGTGAGGCAGCATAAAGGCAAAAGGGCTAAATGTTGAAAGGGTAAAAAGTGCAAAATGGATAAAGGACAAAAGGGCAAAAAACGATAAATGGCCAAAGGGCCCTGCGGTTACGGGCGTGCAGCTGTGAGCTTGCATGCGGGAGATAGTGGGTTAGAACCCCAATTTCGGCAGCCCTGAAGATAGTTTTCCGTGGTTTCCCACTTTCACACCAGGCAAATGCTGCGGCTGTACCTTGATTAAGGCCACGGCCGCTTCCTTCCCACTCCTAGCCCATTCCTACCTCCCATCGTCGCCTCAAGACCTATCTGTGTCGCTGTGACGTACTGGTCCTCCATTTCAGTTGTATCGTCGACCAAGTACCTCACGTTCCAGGACACTGCCCTTGAGGCGGTAAAGGTGGGTCCCCCTCGCTGAGTCCGGGATAATGGCCAACCCTGGAGGGTAAACGGTAAAAAAAAAAAAGAAAAGAAAGAAGAGATATGATGGAGGAGAATTTTTGTTTTCACCGAGATCCTGGAATTATGAGCTGAAGAATAAGTCTTGTGCTAAGGTTGTACGTCGTACTTGAATATCGTATAGTTTATACTCACATGGGATAGCTGCTGCCTGCGGTAGGACAGAAGAGCTGATGGAATCGCTTGATGCAAGGCACACCTCTGATGATCTCCCCTCGTATCTCCAGTCCTAGTGCCAGGGACAGTGCTGTCCATAGGATCTGAAACAAATTCAATTGGACCTTATTACATCAAACACATAGTGTTGAATATTTCGAGGTCCAGTCTTAGGAATAGGGTTTCATCAGGCCAGGGAAATTACTCATAAAACAGTATGTGAAAAAAACGAATAGTATTATACACTTGCGCTTCCCCCAGCCCCATCCCCCCAGTCGGAGTCTGACAGTTGAGTGGCAAAGCGCTTGTAAGCGTTTGTCCTCCACGTTATCCATATTTTTATGTAATAAATGTTGTGCGTCATCACTTTTCAATATACACGGACTGACAGAGCAAATGCAACACCAAGAAGGAGTGGTCAGAACTTTATGCCAATTGCAGGGTAGACTGACGTCACTGAGGTATGCTCATGATGTGAAATGCGCCGCTGTGCTGCGCACGTAGCGAACGATAAATGGGACACGGCGTTGGCGAATGGCCCACTTCGTACCGTGATTTCTCAGCCGACAGTCATTGTAGGACGTGTTGTCGTGTGCCACAGGACACGTGTATAGCTAAGAATGCCAGGCCGCCATCAACGGAGGCATTTCCAGCAGACAGACGACTTTACGAGGGGTATGGTGATCGGGCTGAGAAGGGCAGGTTGGTCGCTTCGTCAAATCGCAGCCGATACCCATAGGGATGTGTCCACGGTGCAGCGCCTGTGGCGAAGATGGTTGGCGCAGGGACATGTGGCACGTGCGAGGGGTCCAGGCGCAGCCCGAGTGACGTCAGCACGCGAGGATCGGCGCATCCGCCGCCAAGCGGTGGCAGCCCCGCACGCCACGTCAACCGCCATTCTTCAGCATGTGCAAGACACCCTGGCTGTTCCAATATCGACCAGAACAATTTCCCGTCGATTGGTTGAAGGAGGCCTGCACTCCCGGCGTCCGAAAGAAGACTACCATTGACTCCGCAGCATAGACGTGCACGCCTGGCATGGTGCCGGGCTAGAGCGACTTGGATGAGGGAATGGCGGAACGTCGTGTTCTCCGATGAGTCACGCTTCTGTTCTGTCAGTGATAGTCACCGCAGACGAGTGTGGCGTCGGCGTGGAGAAAGGTCAAATCTGGCAGTAACTGTGGAGCGCCCTACCGCTAGACAACGCGGCATCATGGTTTGGGGCGCTATTGCGTATGATTCCACGTCACCTCTAGTGCGTATTCAAGGCACGTTAAATGGTTAAATGCCCACCGCTACGTGCAGCATGTGCTGCGGCCGGTGGCACTCCCGTACCTTCAGGGGCTGCCCAATGCTCTGTTTCAGCAGGATAATGCCCGCCTACACACTGCTCGCATCTCCCAACAGGCTCTACGAGGTGTACAGATGCTTCCGTGGCCAGCGTACTCTCCGGATCTCTCTCCAATCGAACACGTGTGGGATCTCATTGGACGACGTTTGCAAACTCTGCCCCAGCCTCGTACGGACGACCAACTGTGGCAAATGGTTGACAGAGAATGGAGAACCATCCCTCAGGACACCATCCGCATTCTTATTGACTCTGTACCTCGACGTGTTTCTGCGTGCATCGCCGCTCGCGGTGGTCCTACATCCTACTGAGTCGATGCCGTGCGCATTGTGTAACCTGCATATCGGTTTGAAATAAACATCAATTATTCTTTCGTGCCTACTCTGCTTTTTCCCCAACTTTCATCCCTTTCGAACCACTTCTCCTTGGTGTTGCATTTGGTCTGTCAGTCAGTGTACATGCGGTTGCATATTATTTCGTATCGAGATAGAATGTTAGGATATACCATACTTATTTCTCGGTTGACATGCCATAGCTTGAGGCAATATTTTACTGACTCAGGGTATATATAACTCATTAGCCCTTCTTGGTGATATTCTCACTACAATCGCATTCCTGATCCCATTCGAAACTTGAATTTTAGGATGCTTCGTTGAAGAGAAGAAGAACTCATGCAAAAATTTTAGAGAGAGCCATCGATAAGCCTATGTAAGTTGTCTATGCTGACCTTTCCTGGTCAGGACGGGCATACGCTGAACTACAGAATATAAACAAACACCACCAAACAATGTCGCCGAGGACACTCATGTTCAAGACGTGCATGCTTTAGTTTGGGATTATGCACGCCCCAGCGGTACACCGATGAAATTTTTCGACCATTTCCACAACCTTTCAGGGATGAACATGGAACTGAAACCCTTTCGTCGACGACAATGCTCGCCCTCATCGAGGTGCATCACTGAGGAACTTCAGGAGGGAGGCGGGTATCAATAATACGGCCACGGCACACAGCCCTAATAAAATATAATGAATCACGAGGTATCCTGTTATGTCACTTTATTTATTTATTTATTTATTTATTTAATTAATTAATTAATTTATTTATTTAATCCGTTTACCCTCCAGGGGGTGGTTTTTCGCAGACTTAAAGAGGGATCCCACCGGTGGGAACATTGGCTAGGATAGATAAGGAAGAGGTAAGGAAGGGCCTTGGCCTTAAATTAGGTACAATCCAGGCATTTGCCTGGAGGAGAAGTGGGAAACCACGGAAAACCACTTCGAGGATGTGTGAGATGGGAAGCGAACCCCCAACCCCTCTACTTAGTTGTCCTCCTCAGGCTGAGTGGACCCCGTTCCAGTCCTCGTACTACTTTTCAAATTTCGTGTCAGAGCTGGGAATGGAACCCGGGCCTTCGAGGATGGCAGTTAATCACACTACCCACTACCCCACAGAGGCGGCCTATTTACTTATTTACTTATACCAGGTTCATTTAGGCAAAACATCATTAAAGTCATTCTTAATAGAAACTTCATATTTTACTGCGACTCATCCGTAATTAAATCGCTGGCAGTATATTTGATACCCGTGTCCTAGAAGATCTTTCCAAGTCAATGAATGAGTTAATAAAATATTCAGGTTATAATTAATGCTTTTACCTAGACTTATAATTGATTATTACACCACAAATTAAAATAAAAAAAGCTTTTAACAATTCATTTCGTAATCTCACATTACAAATGTTAATGTTGCAGAGCGATAATAAAATCAACTAAAACCGAAATATTGAGTCATATTACTTTCCTGTAGGCTTGGCTTGGGGTGCCCAAATGGGCTGTGTCCATGCCGCCGGACACGGCAACCATAATTTACTTCTGTAACTCTGAGATGGGAGTCACCTGCGGTTCAGCCGTCTTGGAATCAGCTGATCGTGACGTCACCACTGGCTGGCATTGAGTTACCTGCGAGCAACATTCCTCTCCCGCCAACCTCTTGGCGCCGCTGAACATCTTCTGACTCGTCCACGTCATTAATTCAACAACATCAAGAACTAGATGATAAAATGAACTCAACAATCGTCTTCAAGGTCTGATAATTACCTGTGTATTAGTAGTATGGTTAGCAAGCAAACTTGTAGTTTTACATCACTGTTGATATCGTGATCATAGCCACGGGACATTCAGTTTTATGTGACTGTTGATATCGTGATCATAGTCACGGGACATTCAGTTTCATGTGACTGTTGATATCGTGATCATAGCCACAGGACATTCAGTTTCATGTGACTTTTGATATCGTGATCATAGCCACGGGACATTCAGTTTCATGTGACTGTTGATATCGTGATCATAGCCACGGGACATTCAGTTTCATGTGACTGTTGATATCGTGATCATAGTCACGGGACATTCAGTTTCATGTGACTGTTGATATCGTGATCATAGCCACAGGACAAGTAGTTTTAAGTGACTGTTTATATCGTGATCATAGTCACGGGACATTCAGTTTCATGTGACTGTTGATATCGTGATCATAGTCACGGAACATTAAGTTTTAAGTGACTGTTGATATCGTGATCATAGCCACAGGACAAGTAGTTTTAAGTGACTGTTGATATCGTGATCATAGTCACGGGACTTTCAGTTTTATGTGACTGTTGATATCGTGATCTTCGCCATGGGACTTTCAGTTTTATGTGACTGTTGATATCGTGATCATAGCCACGGGACATTCAGTTTCATGTGACTGTTGATATCGTGATCATAGTCACGGGACATTCAGTTTCATGTGACTGTTGATATCGTGATCATAGCCACAGGACAAGTAGTTTTAAGTGACTGTTGATATCGTGATCATAGCCACGGGACAAGTAGTTTTAAGTGACTGTTTATATCGTGATCATAGTCACGGGTCATTCAGTTTCATGTGACTGTTGATATCGTGATCATCGCCATGGGACTTTCAGTTTTATGTGACTGTTGATATCGTGATCATAGTCACGGGACTTTCAGTTTTATGTGACTGTTGATATCGTGATCATAGCCACAGGACAAGCAGTTTTATGTTACTGTTGATATCGTGATCATCGCCATGGGACTTTCAGTTTTATGTGACTGTTGATATCGTGATCATAGTCACGGGACTTTCAGTTTTATGTGACTGTTGATATCGTGATCATAGCCACAGGACAAGTAGTTTTAAGTGACTGTTGATATCGTGATCATAGTCACGGGACTTTCAGTTTTATGTGACTGTTGATATCGTGATCATAGCCACGGGACTTTCAGTTTTATGTGACTGTTGATATCGTGATCATAGCCACGGGACAAGTAGTTTTATGTTACTGTTGATATCGTGATCATAGCCACGGGACATTCAGTTTTATGTGACTGTTGATATCGTGATCATAGCCACGGGACATTCAGTTTCATGTGACTGTTGATATCGTGATCATAGTCACGGGACAAGTAGTTTTAAGTGACTGTTGATATCGTGATCATAGCCACGGGACTTTCAGTTTTATGTGATTGTTGATATCGTGATCATAGCCACGGGACTTTCAGTTTCATGTGACTGTTGATATCGTGATCATAGTCACGGGACAAGTAGTTTTATGTGACTGTTGATATCGTGATCATAGCCACGGGACATTCAGTTTTAAGTTTTGGCGCAGAGAGATGATAGCAACCGTACACAATGGACCCCAGGACTAATCTGCACTACACCACCAAAACCCGCCCTCACTATCCCTGTTTATTTTCAAGAACTGCATTGCTTTTATATCGAGTGGTTTTACAATATGTAGATCTTTCTTCTTTATCAAGTCCTTTGCACTTGCTTTAACGCATGTAATATTTTCGCACTTTTGTCACAATAATTAAACACCTAGGTGCATTGTAAGTCTGTGGGAGAGAAAGGTCTTGTGCCTCACAACAACGTACAGTTTACTTTCAAACCCTTGTTTTCAGAGAATTGCAGATTTCAAACCAGACCTTGTGTTAAAGTCAAGATGTGAAGATATCACAAAATAAAAATATAACACTAATAATAAGAGTATATACAGTACATACTGAAACTAGACACAAATATAAAATTTACAGATAAAAATCAAATCAAAAATATTAATTATACGTTTTTCTTCTTCTTCAAGTGCCATATCTGGTTGCCCAGACGTCGGCGATTACTCTGGAGAAAGTTTTTCTGTCTTCTGCTAGTCGGAAGAGTCTATCAGTTGTCTCAATACCGGTCCACTGCTTGATGTTGTGTAACCATGTTATCTCTGGTCTGCCAACTCGCCGTTTCCCTTCTATTTTACCTTGGAGAATGAGTTTTATGAGGCCATATTTGTTTCCTCTTAATATGTGGCCTAGATAAGCTGTTTTGCGAACTTTTATAGTTGTTATTAGTTCTTGCTTTGTCCTAGCTCTCCTTAGGACTTCATCGTTTGTTATCATATCTGTCCAGGGTATTCTAAGCATTCTTCTGTGCAACCACATTTCAAAGGCGGCAAGTCGTTTGATACTTGCGGCTTTTAAGGTCCATGTTTCTGCTCCATATAACAGTACTGACCAGATGTAGCACTTCATTAATCTCTGTTTTTAAAACTTGAAAATTCTCCTTGTGTCTTCTTTCTTGGGATTGTTGTAATTATTCTACTGGTTGTAACAGTAGTGAATAAAATAAATGGAACTATTAACATTGCACTGCCGTGGACGAAATGGTCCCCGTTTTGAAACTCCTGTAGTTAAAAATTTTGAGGTATGGTCAAGGCAACAGGTACAGCAAGAAAGTGGTGATAGGCAAGTTCCTTTGGTAATTTTGAACAATCCAACTGTTGTTGTATCCTGGCGTGGGAACCATACTCTTGTACTCCACGCTGGTACTCTCGTTAAGCGTGGATATTTTGGCGAGCAACGAAATCTTCAACATTAATCTGTCTGGTCCACAGATATCATCTAGAAATATTGCACACTACATTGAGAGCAGGTGCACGTTCTTGTCTGTCCACCTGCAGACATAAACGTCGAGCCTGCTGGCTGTCATGCCCTTGGACCGGCTGTTTTCCCGGAGAAGACTACTGATCTCTACTACTGTGCCTGCACCGAAGCTATTTTTGTAGTGGTATAGGAACCATAGAATGTTACGGGTAGGGAGAGTATTGATAGGCACTAAACATACCCAACATAATCAGGGACATATGCACTTAAAATAGCAAAATAGGAACTAAAATGGCAAAAATGTACACTAAAACAACTGAATATACCATCTCCTTAGCATTTAAAATTAGCGTCATATGTGAATCATGCCACTTCGTTTTCAGCTGAAGGTTTTACGTCATGACACGCGTGGTCACCAAAATCAGGAAAAGGTAAAATAATAATAATAATAATAATAATAATAATAATAATAATAATAATAATAATAATAATATAATTATATAATTATATATATATTATATTATTATTATTATTATTACGGGGTTACCCGTGGAACGCAGAGGTGAAATAAGGTGCCGGGGTGAATGGGTCTAACTAGAATGCCAAGAAAGAATTTAAAACTGAAATTGAAGGTTGTGTATGCATGTTTAGTCCTTAGCCCGGAGGCTGGTTAGATTCTCAACAGCTCCGCCAACAGCTGTCATAGATGGAATAGGCATCACTGAAGAGGCGTACTAGGGAAATGAGGAGTGAGGTAGTTTCCCGTTGCTTTCCTCACCAAGCCAGAATTTGCTATTACATATCAGTCTGCCAAGCCCACTGAAATGCATGCACCAGCTGACCCTATGAGCAACATTTTCACACCATTCATAGCAGGGACTGGCTGCATAATGAAAGGTTATCTTTTTGAAAAGCAACAAGTTAACAAATTTTCACTTAGTGAGATAACAATGACAAAAGTAGAAAAATCCAAGATTACAGTACTTTAACTCTCTTGGGCTACAAGCCCCTAGTTTTACAATTTTTTCGAGCCCCTAGCACAAATTTACCAAAACAAAATTTACACAAGGGCAGAAATCCCTCCGTACGTGGAGCGCTTGCTCCCAACTCACAATAACAAGCCTCCCAGAGGCACTTTTACAACACTAGAAAAGAGCTGTCGTGCTCTCAGTTCTCAAGCCTACTCAAGGCAACACCAAAATTATTTTACACCTTTTGGCCTTCCATGGCCCAACTTACAAATTGAAGCATGGGTATCTCGTACCCAACCGATAGGGCCTTGGTGTAAAACGAAATTACAGTTAAGATATGAATTCTTAAAACCTAAGGGGCACTAGGCCGATGAAACAGGGGCTATTCCCAAACTATGGAGGTGACGCGTATAAGAATAAATTAAGACTTTACGGAAAGGAAGAAAGCCAGTTACAAAACGTAGTCACCTCAAACCAATATGAAGGGGAGCTCGAGATGGTACATCACTCTCTATCCCCGATTTACAGTTAAAGATTTTATGAATTAATTACATACGCCAGCAGAGAATTACATTTTTAGAAAAGAAGGTTACATAGTTAATGATTCGGACCTTTGCCCTCGGGTTAAACTGCGGAGCTAGCAAGAAATAAAGATGTTATGTGGCCATTACCTGGTCGAAGAACTGTTGCCTGGTGAAAGAGGCCTCCCGCCTCCTGCTTGACACATACACACTTAGTAAGCTGACGATGAATTGGCCAAGAGACGAGAAAATCCGCAGTTTATAAACCCTCGGGGAAGGTTCGAGACCTTTCACGAATAAACCAGCCACACCCTCTATATTTATTGGTGAATTTAAAGGTTACACTCAAAATCGAGGAAGAAGCCTGTGATGGGCGGAAAATTAATTACAGAAATTCGTGATTGGCTAAATTCAAAACTGGGGGAAAGAAAAATAAATGAACATCAATTAGTAAAAAACTTATGAATACAAAACTTCTTCAAAAAAAAAAAGTTCATTCACTTCGCACCAGGGTGCATGGTCATAGTTTATATAGTGACATCTATGGAAGAATGTCCACACTTTTTGATGAAGGGCAAACAAAACAAGTAGAAATACGGTCAGTTCAGGCAAAACTTCAAAATAACAAAATTTCATCAGATTTCTGTAGTGACATCTTCTGAGTAAAGGTTTAAGTAGGTCTAGTTTCAAGTTCACGGTTCTTCCAGTAGAGGAGTTCTTTTAGGCGCAAGATTTAAATGCGCGGCGTTGGGGTGTACCTCCCTGTACAATTATTATTATTATTATTATTATTATTATTATTATTATTATTATTATTATTATTATTATTATTATTATTATTATTATTAATTCAATTGAAAATACTGTCATCTCTTCTAGACAATAATTATGTCAACCGGACACTTCAAATGACTGTTAGCACATGTTACAATGGATAACGAGATATTGTTCCAAATTGTGAACACTTTGCTTGTTAGCGGCTAATATATTTTTAAATTGAGGAAATCATCTTTCCACTTCACAGGAGGTCAGGGGACAGTATGCAAGAGCAGCTAGCTCTGCTGGGGTGAAACCTGGTGGTGGTGATTCGTCTTTGCCTTCGAGAATAGCAGCAATGGCCAAAGCATCCTTCCAGTCGGATTCCTCTGTATTATACTGTGAAACTTGGCACCGATCTCATCTCCTATCGCTCCGTTAAGGTTAGCAATGGTCGCCTCCACCTAGCGAGCAATCCCTATAGCCTTCACAAGAGGTAATTTTCTAGTTTTCAGCTGATTTATTTTGGAAGGTGGCTGTTGAAACTTCGAAGAAATGAAATGAAATGGCGTGTGGCTTTTAGTGCTGGGAGTGTCCAAGGACAAGTTCGGCTCGCCAGATACAGGTCTTTTGATTTGACACCCGTGGGCGAACTGATGAGGATGAAATGATGATGAAGACGGCACATAAACCCAGCCCCCGTGCCTGCGAAATTAACCAATTATGGTTAAAATTCCCGACCCTGCCGGGAATCGAACCCGGGACCCCTGTGGCCAAAGGCCATGACGCAAACCATTTAGCCATGGAGCCAGACTAACTTGGAAGAAATGTACGTGAGACCGCTGAAAATCATGGGGTTGGCCAGTGCAGGGTGCAGATTTAAAGCCAGCTCGCTCCAAGCAGAATCAGAGGACAGAAAGGACGCTTTTGTCCTTTAATAAGATTTAAGTGCCTGTCTTTGGTAGCTACCCACAAAAAATGCCTGTTTTCAGCGGCTATCTGGTAAGGAAAACTAACAAAGTGGAGATGGGTGGAAAAATACGATTTAAATCTTAATATCTGTCGCTTTAGGCACTTAACATGCAATATCTTCAAGATAGGCATTAATGCGCGAAATAGGCATTTCTTGGCTCTATAAAACTCATGTATTCCCATCATAAATCGACGAAAACAGATTTTAGACTTCCAAGCATACAATTTTGGACTGAGGATAAAAATAGGCATGTATGGCAAAATCCTCGCCTTAGTTATGGACTGTTAAAAACTAACCACCCACCCTGGTTTCTCATGGAAGCAATTTTGAATTGGTAGTGGTAGACCCTATAAGTAGGGAGTCCGACTCGTTGGCTGAATGGTCAGCGTACTGCCCTTCGGTCCAGAGAGTCCCGGGTTCGATTCCCGGCTGGATCGGGGATTTTAATAGCTTCTGATTAATTCTTCTGGCTCGGGGACTGGGTGTTTGTGTGTGTCCCAACACTCTCATCTTCATATTCACACAACACACCACACTACCAACCACCACCACAGAAACACTCAATAGAGATTACATCCCTCCATATAGGGTTGGCGTCACGAAGGGCATCCGGCCGTAAAAGAATGCCAAATCCACATGTGCGACGCAGTTTGCACCCGCGACTCCAAAGGTGTGGGAAAATGCGGTAGAAGAAGAAGGAGGAGCAGAAGAAGAATACCTTATAAGTACGGAAATGACTTTTAGGCACTAAAGTTAGAATACAAGCGTATTGAACAAGGCGCAAGTATCATTTTCCCGCTCTACAGTTTTGTAGGCGAGCTGCATAAATTTTAGGGCCTTCTGTTAGTTCAAATCACTAATATGCAAACCTCACTGCAGAACAGTTGTGCGGGTAGCAGACACTTGCGCCTTGGTTAAATATGTTTACATTCTAACCTTAGTGCCTAAAAATCCTTTTCCTAATCAAAAGATTTCCTTGGAGACAACATTAGTTGTTTTCCTGATATAAGTACTGTCACTGAAAAAATTGAGCGTATGGTACCGTATTGGTTCCTCACAGATTCACTTTTCTTACAAACAATTGTACCTGCAGATACAATGTTTGTTCAAGGTATTCACAGAGTTTGTATATATAAGGGAGCTAAATAGCATGTTGATAATAATTAAAATTAAGGAACTACCATTTCAGCTTCGCGTTAGGATCGCACTTTGCTATATCTTCTCTGTCGTGGTGTAAGGAGTACAGTCCTGGACTACAACGAAAGTCACATGAGAATATTAGAAGCGTTTGAAATGTGGGTCTACCGTCACATGCTTCGTAACAGCTGGGTAGAGGGAGACACAACTAAGTACATAGCTATACGTAGATGCGTGCGACAGGGCTGCGTCCTGTTCCCACTCCTTTTTAATATCTACTCTGAGGCTGTGTTCAGAGAAGCTGTTGAGGATGTTAATCTAAGGATACCTCTTTGTTAGCCAGTACCCTTGCTGATCTTCAAATTTTTATTAATACCATCGTAAGGATCAGTGCAGCATTTGATCTCTTCATGAAGATTGGCAAGACCAAGCTGACTGTATTTTCGAAAACTCCTAAGCAGGCCTCCTGCATATCAAAATAATACACAATTGTTCAACAAGTGTCATCCTTCAAATATTCTGCTACTGAGCATTGTGATCCCAAAAATGAAATATTATCCAGGATTGGGGAAGCCAAAAATTTGTTCAACAGTATGAGGGCCCTATTCACCAGCAGAGATCTCAACCTTCAGCTGAACAGGGACCTTGTGGGGGATAGAAATATTGGAAGGGACGAGCATGGAATGGTGAAAGAAGCGGCCGTGGCGTTAAATTGTGTACCATCCCAGCATTTGACTCGAGGAGAAGTGGGAAACTACGGAAAACCACTTCGAGGATGGCTGAGGTGGGAATCGAACCCTCCTCTAATCAGCTGACCTCCCGAGGATGAGTGGACCCCGTTCCAGCCCTCTCGTACCACTTTTCGAATTTCGTGGCAGAGCCGGGAATAGAACCCGGGCCTCCGGGGTGGCAGCTAATCACACTAACCACTACATCACAGAGGCGGACTGGTATTTTGGTATTTGTAAATAATTAAGTACAATTTATTACTTAAATGTAAATCCACTGATTGTGGCATGCTTCTCGTCTACCATACAAGAGAAGGGTAGGGAATTGCTATAACGTGGATGGAGAAAGTATCGATCGACCTTGAATCACATGAACGGTGAGTGCGCCTGGCAACTCCAAGCTAGTAGGTTATCAAGCGAACTGCTTGTTAAATTTAATCCTAAAGCGGAGAAATGAATCTAATGGACACGCTGCATCTTCAGCTGGAACAGGATCCCCTGCAGCAGATGTGGGATGGGCTGAGTGTTATAACCTCCTCCTCTACACGGAGCTTCTACTTTGTGGAAGAAGAATATAGAAAATAGCAGGGTTCACTGTAGATTTACCAAAATTTTTTCTTCCCAAACCGAAGAACTTTGTAAAAAACTGTGGCATAGTCCAGTGCCGCTTTCTATGCGTCTATATTGAGCCATTAACGGTTGAGTTGGCCGTGCGGTTAGGGGGCGCAACTGTAAGTTTGCATCCGGGAGATAGTGGGTTCGAGCCCCACTGTCGGTAGCCCTGAAGATGGTTTTCAGTGGTTTCCCATTTTCACACCAAGCAAATGCTGGGGCTGTACCTTAATTAAGGCCACGGCCGCTTCCTTCCCACTCTTAGTCCTTTACTATTCCATCGTTGCCATAAGACCTATCTGTCTGTGCGACGTTAAGCCAATTTTTTTAAAAAAAGAGCAAGAATATTGCACCATTAAGTTAGGCTTACATGGGCACATATTGCTATTATAGAATACTGGTGAACAGTCGCAGCAATAGATGCGAAAGAAAGACTAAGAATGAAACTGATGATACAGGAGGCGTGAGAAAAGTAACGGAAAATATACATAACTCTGGAAGACCATTTATTTGCCTTTAAACATACACATTCACTGAGACTATACATATGAAATATTTGAACCTGAGCAATTTGTAGAATTTTCACAAGACTTGAATTTATCACATAAAGACGGCCGTATAACGCTCGGCAGTTTTCAGAAGGCAGTAAATCTGAAATGTACTGTGTAGAGATGAGAAGAACGCAAGAATGAGGAATGTGGCCTGCGAGTATGAGCTTCCTTTTCTGCCCAGACAGATCGGCCCTTATCTGCTCTTATCTGCTACACGAAAACATCGACTCACACTTTGCAGTTTGCTGAATTACAACTGACAAGAGCGAAGAGTTGCCAGTAGAAGTTAATATAAAGTAGCATGGGTAGTAGCGGAGTTGCTATGGTCACCATTCGTCACTGGCTCTGCTGGTGAAAACCCCTTCGCCCCGTGCCTCACCGGGCATGTGCATTCTTCTGATCTCCCAACAATACCTATGAATCATTCCTTGAATCTTGAAAATGTATGAAACTAATCCTGGAATTTGGCTACGGTTAGTACAGAAGGATGCAAAGGACATTGCTCTGACATACTGCCTTATATGATTCATGAAATTACCATGTAGCAACATAACTTTAAGTACGTCGTTTACTTGTTGTTGTGGAAAATAAATCCATTGTGGCATCACGAATAAAAATGTCCATTTACCATTTCAGCAGCGAAAAGTTAAGTTAATTTCACAGAACCATCTGTCGGACTAACAAAGAAAGATCTACGTAGACAACTTTCACGGAGCTCTCTATCGGGATGGCATAGAATGATCAACGGAGACAACTTTCGTAGAGCCTTCCACCGGGGAATACAGTGAACTGCAATGACTTAATTATCGTATTATTGTAATAAATGACTAGTTTATACAAATAAAGGTTTAAATGAATAAATAGTATATTTTTAGTAATCCTGAGACGGGAACTTTTCTTTTAATGTATAATACACAGGCGGTAGTATTGAAGTTTTCTCACAATATTGCGTTACACGTCAAATTATATATAACGTATAGACTAACTAAAGTATCCGCTCTTCGTATGGATTTATGAGCATCGATTGCAGTGGTTAAATTATGTGGTTGGTGAATGCAGAGTGGGTGTCGGCCCACAAGTGGCCACGGCTTGTCCGTGGTCCAACATCTCTGCACTCTGACCGGCCAACCGAGCAGAGCAGAGGAGGGGTGGGGAAGGCTCTACCATGGCTCTACGTCTCTGTATTCGAGAGACGGGACTGGGATGGACCTCACGGCTGGCCCCAACCGTCGCCTGTCCTGAGAATGGTTTTCCGTGTTTTTCTATTTTCCTGCACTGAGGCGAATGCCGGGACAGTTCCCAGGTTAGGCCACGGCCGCCAACCCCCTCACCTTCTCCGGACATCTCCTTCAACGCCACAAATCTCCCGGCCTGAGAGACGGCGTCACCGTCTAAGAGGCCCGCCTCGCCCTTCAGGGGAGGAATGAAAATTTTTAGTAGTAAGTGTATGTGTGTCTTGTAGTCAATATTTACGACCTTTTCATAGGGTGTCACGTACTCCCGACACTCGACGTAAAGCTGGCCGTGACTTGAGCACTGGTTCTCTAGATAACGGCGCAAAATAAAAACGCCAATTATAAAACCACCAAATTCGAATCCAAAGCTACACAATATTAAAATAATACAAACACGCAATGTAAATATAATACGATGACGATGCAGGCAATGCAGGAAATATTAGATTGGGAAATGAAGTCTTAAAGGAAGAGGATGAATATTGTTACTTGGGTAGTAAAATAACTAGCGATGGCGGAATTTAGGAGGACATAAAATGCAGACTAACACAGGAAAGGAATGTCTTTCTTAAGAAAATAAATTTACTCACGACAAACATTGATATAGGAATTACAAATATGTATTTGAAGACGTTCGTCTGGAGCGTGGAATTGTATAAAAGTAAACCATGCACTAGCAGGTGAGGCCGCCTGGGCAAGGTACTGGTCATCCTCCCCAGTTGTATCCCCGACCAAGAGTCCGAAGCTGCAGGACACTGCCCTTGAGGTGGTAGAGGCGGAATCCCTCGCTGAGTCCGAGGGAAAAACTGACCCTGACACATAAAGAAGAAGAAGTAAACAATGCACGATAACTAACTCTCCTCAAAAATCACGTTGCAGCAGGAAGAGCATCGAGCCTTAAAACACTGGCCAAAATTCAAAATTAACTACGGTGGTCCCAGGGACCCTGGGATAATCCGAAAAACGTCTTTTATGTTTTACAACTGAGGAAGTATTCTCTCGTAACACTTACCAGAGGAAGAGTTGGAAGAAGTCCGATACTTCGAAGGATTTAAAAAAAAGGGCGTCAGAATGAAAGACTCCCTACGCCTCGCAATCCTAATACCATCGGTGCCCAAAGAGTTGATCAAAGGAGGTCGGATAGGAAAGGTGAACGTGGGGAGACTAGCACATATAAGTGCTTGCCAAACCACGGTCCCAATGTGAGACCCTCTGGGGGTTCCCCATTCAGTTACCTCTTATGACAGGCAGGAGATACCGTGCATGTATTTTACTGCTCACACCACGGCCATCTTGATATATGGAGGCCTACTACCGAGAGTTGTGACGTCACGCGTATAGTGCTCACTCTCCATCGTCGCGTGTAATTCCTACATTGCTAATACGATACTTTTTATCATCATGTGACAACGAAAATGCAATATCAAGCCTGTAAACACATAACATCGAAGAAACACTATCAAAAGAATACATACGAATACACAAATATATGCACTCAAGGTAATGTATCACATATTGTGATATATTGTGGACTGTACGATGATGGTGACTAGGCGAATGGTTTTCTCCCAAAACAATATCATTCTTTTATGCTTGTCTGAGCACATGAACAAGTCACAAAACGTATTTTCCAAAATATGACAGATCTTGGTCACAACACTCATTAACTCAGCAGCACACACCTACACTTGTCACAGGTTTTTCAACTTCCATTATCAAAACATTGAAAGAAACATCCCTACAATTATTACTGAATGAGATACCTTTTTTTTTGCTAGGGGCTTTACGTCGCACCGAGACACAGATAGGTCTTATGGCGACGATGGGATAGAAAAGGCCTAGGAGTTGGAAGGAAGCGGCCGTGGCCTTAATTAAGGTACAGCCCCAGCATTTGCCTGGTGTGAAAATGGGAAACCCCGGAAAACCATCTTCAGGGCTGCCGATAGTGGGATTCGAACCTACTAGAATGAGATATCAAGGTCTCAGTTAACGTGTAGCTTTCCACAATTTGAAAAGTAGTATGATGGTCAATCGGCAAACTGTTGTTGTCTCTAAAATGCCATTATATTACACTTGAGCACAAAGTGTTATTGATTATTTATGAAAGACAGTTGGTAAAGGTATTTGCCATGGTATGACAGATCTTGGTCACAACACTCATTAACTCAGCAGCACACACCCACACTTGTCACAGGTTTTTCAACTTCCATTATCAAAATATTGAAAGAAACATCCCTATGATTTCCACTGTTTAAAAATACAGTTTTGAATCAGATATCAAGGCCTGAATTAACATGCAGACCTCCATAATAAATCATTTGATGCTCACTAGGCGAACTGTTGTCTCTAAAATGTCATTATTTTACGCTTGTTTGTGCGCACAGTGTTGTTGTTAATTATTTTTGAGTACTTGTTACTAAAAATGTTTCCCAAAATGTGGCAGATCTTGGACACAATACTAATGAACTCAATACCACACACACACTTATCAGAGTAATTGACAGTTTCTTCAATTTTCATTTTCAAAAGGTTTGTAAAAACATCCCTGTGATTTCCAGTGTTCAAAAAGGCATCTTCAAAATCAGATATCAAGGTCTGAAATAAAGTGTAGCCCTTCACAGAAATCTGAAAAACAAAATCTGTAGGCTGTTTCAACCCCCCTCTGCACAGGTTTAGCAAGTATGAATTTGTTTCATCATTCAGTCCTACTGTTGACAATTCTTTGTCCAAAGTAATAAGTGTTTTACAATCAGCACATCCTTTGACATTTCTCAATAAACAGTGTGAAATGTACCCTGCTATGTAAAACAATACTGATGCAGTATTGAAATCAATTTCTAAGTCCCTTGATTTAGTGATAGCCAAATTTAGATCTTCATTGTATGAAACTTCCTTCACGGATTCATTTAGATCTCCTTTTAAGGAAAAGTCTTTCAATGAGAATTCTCCATATGATGAGGACTTCAAATTTAAAACACTTATAAATTTAAGTTTTTTTTCTGAATCAAGCACTTGAGAAACAGAGACATGGTAACATTTGCCTGTATCGACCAAATCTGGCTTCAAGTGGGTCAGTCTGAAATTTCCTTAACAGCAAATATTTGCAGTCTTGAAATGTTCTAAATACATATTCGGTCAATCTAATGAGAGTTTCTGTTGTATGCCTTAATGCGAAAAATGTGTCCTGGATTAATTTTCCTGTATGCTTAGAAGATGTCTGTACACTCAAACTTTGCCATAACTCCAGAAATTCTACAAACTTCTTAAGAAATAACACACTTTCATCTTCACCACTTTGAATTGGCTCCCGTAATGGATCTCTAAGTTGTTTTCCTGCTTTTGGGGTTCCTACATTGACAATTTTCCACCATGTGAGGACAGTCTTTATGAATTCTGCTGTACCCACAATACAATGATCCTTAAAAAATGTCTGCAAAGCCACAATGTTCTTCTCATCAAAAAGACAGACAGCCAGTGAGACATTCTGGCGTTCAATATTTGAGGGTTACAAGACCTTCTTTGACAAAGTTGGTGCTAACTTCACTAAAGTTCTTTCTTCTGAAAAATGAAGAACTTTTAAATCCTTCAAATTAGCACTTAGAACTATCCTTGTGTCTTCAATGTATGGAAAAATGAAGCTCTGTTCTTCGTTACCCTGGTTTAGCCAATTATTTCTAACACTCTTCAATAGGTGCACTGTATCAAGTAACAGACATATTTTTTCTGTTGGATTAAAAGTATTGTCAATACATGGTGTAATAGTACCATTACAAAGTAGCTTAAATGTGTTACGGTTCATTCTTTTATTATCACATATCAGTGACAAAACAACAAATCTACATTCATGTAACACTTTCAGTACCTGTAGTGTTAATTTCCTTAATTCTTCTGCCTGTAAAGTTTTTACAGGATATAATGCAATAATGTCCTCATTTGCAGAAAATAAAGAAGTTAACATGAATGCTTGAATTTTAGTAGCAATGTCATTGTTTTCTGAAAAACCTTCTAAACGACCCCCTCTGTATGCCACTCTCTGCATTATGTGTTTTTCATCAAAAAGAACATTGACAATTTTTTCATGTGGTTTTAAACATTTTGCTTTTTCTTTAAGATAATTTACTTGAGAGTCCTTCAACCCTGCTTCACTCTTCATATCAGCACCTAATCTTCTTAAGTAAAAAAGATGAGGTAAGATCAAAACACCTGAATTTCTCAATTGAATATATGCACCAGGAAATGAAAAAAATATTGAAGATGCCCACAAAAAAGTCTCTGATGAATACTTCTTTTCTTTAGACACACTGAACTCAAGTTGTTCTCTTAAAACTGGAGTTTTTGAGCAAGTGGCAATGTGTCATCACTGTCTAAATTCAACAACTCACTAATACAGTCATCTAGAGTTAAGCACATATTATTTAACTTGTTAACTGTATCCCCTGATGTAGAAGAGTTACCAAAAGCATTCAAATGACTCAGTAAACACTCAAGTGCTGAACATGTGGTACACAGCAGACTATCTGCTAAAATCCAGCTATATTTTTTAGAAGGAATCTTGCAACCATTTAAGCAAACTTGCACACTTAAGTCCTTGAAAATTGTAATAGATACCTCGACAGTCGGAATGTCTCTGGTTTGAAGCTTGTAAAACAAAACTTTATCGACATCAATTTTTGGTAGAAAACTCAAGTACATTTAGGGTTGTTAACTTACCCAACAAGTCCTCATAATTTGGTATCTTGTCTCCTTCACACCATGTCTTGAAGGTTCGTTCGTCATTCTTCAAAATATCCTCTCTCCTTTCTTCTGGCGATTTTCGTTTGGCAGTTGTTGGTTGAGAAATATATGAAGGCTGCCCAGGAAATATAGTCGGCACAGCATCGTCAGTTAATTTTGGCTTTACCCTAGGTACACTTAAAACGGAACCATCTGGTCGTTTTGCAGTATCAACTCGAATGATGTGATTTTCAGAAAAATGTTTAATACAGACACAGGCATATTTACTGGGTTCAAAATTAGCTCGGTGTATAGCATGAATACATTTAGCTCGCTTTTCCTTATCGCTAGGAAACGCAAATGTTGAGATAGCCACCTCTTTATTCGAACGGTAATTGGATGTACATCCAGGCACACTACACGTTCGTCCCATTTTGCAGAGAGGAGCATACACAACACTAACACATTATAATAATAATCATAAAATAATAAACTTTATAGTACCGTACCTATTTTAGACAATTCATAATAGCTCAGTGGGTTCACCTAACCTATCACATAACCTAGCAATACTTCCTAACATCAGGCTGCTCAAATTAGAATGGTATAGTATTTAACACATACTACTGCTGAAAATACATCCTTTACTGATGCGTTTTCATACAGTTATCACTTCTGAACACGAACGAACACCTCTAATAACGTTGAAATAACAACAACGTGCTGCGAAACCACCATGTAAACAAGACTCGTACCTCGACATCGCGGCACTAAAAATCTGACGTCGTCACTATGGAACTGTCATGTGTAGCAGGCCGGAATTTCGAGTTGGCCGTGCTCACACTCATTAGGAGAGGAAGAAGCAAAATGGGGATAAATAATCTATTATAGTCGCCAACTTTCTGCGAGAATAATAATAATGACCTGGCCCTTTTGTCCAGCGATGAAGTCACAGCAATAAAGCAAGTTGAAATTCTCCAAGAATGTGCCAGAAAGGTCGGACTTCATATCTCCTTCCAGAAAACTGAATTTTTCTGTGCAAAACTAGACATCCATAGTATCAATACAAAATACGGACAAATCAACAGAGTCCCTCACTTCAAATACCTGGGCGAAATCCTCGAACCAACCGGACAAGAGAAAATAGCCTAAAACAACCGTGTCCAAAAACTCAGAAGAGCTTATGGGAGAACAAGAGAAATCTACAACAAAAAATGTATGTCTCTCCACGTTAAGATTAAACATTAGAATACTGTAATCAAACCTGAGGCTTTATATGCAGGGGAAACTCTAACGCTTCATAGAAAGGGCGAGCTGGAAAATATCCTAAAAGAAGAGCGAAAAATCATGAGGAAAATTTTAGGACCAAGACACACGGGAGAAGGGTATCGCCTCCAAACCCGGAAATTCACAGAAACATTATCTAATATTGCGGCAGACCTCAGGAAAAGAAGGATAACATTTTATGGACATGTTAAGAGGCTTCCAGAAACCAGACTAACCCACCAAGTTCTTGAAAGAGTTGATAAAATGAAGAATTTTCCTTGGATACAAGAAACAAAAGCGGACATGAAGAACGCACAAATTCAACCCGAAGACATTTTGAATCGATATATATATAGAAAGAAAACTGACAAGTGGGAAGTTACTCCAGAGAATGAAGTACCAAAAAGAGCATGTACCAATTGGACGGAAGAAAGGAAGAGGATCTTAAGTCAACAGATGAAAGCATCCTGGATCCTCCGCAAATGAAATCATAAATAAAGCTTCGTGTATTCCGAAAGGGACCATTCACGCATAATAATAATAATAATAATAATAATAATAATAATAATAATAATAATAATAATAATAATAATAATAATACCGGGCGAGTTGGCCGTGCGCGTAGAGGCGCGCGGCTGTGAGCTTGCATTCGGGAGATAGTAGGTTCGAATCCCACTATCGGCAGCCCTGAAAATGGTTTTCCGTGGTTTCCCATTTTCACACCAGGCAAATGCTGGGGCTGTACCTTAATTAAGGCCACGGCCGCTTCCTTTCAACTCCTAGGCCTTTCCTATTCCATCGTCGCCATAAGACCTATCTGTGTCGGCGCGACGTAAAGCCCCTAGCAAAATAATAATAATAATAATAATAATACGGTAGTTGGAAATAGCTGCAATAAACATTTAGTAAAGTCTCCTAACCGGTATAAATTTCATGAGAAACTGAACTCGCTGATCATGATGTTCTCCGAGAATAGCTTCTCGTGACGACGTGATTAATGGCAGTCCTCTTGGAAATCGCCACCTGCAGTAACAACCTGTAGTTTCTCAGGACGGAATATTACGAAATGCAACATTCTTAGCGGAATTCATTTTGTGGTAGAACGTGACTGGGATGTGGTCAGATATGTGGAGCGCTACAGCTGAGCGTTCTGTCAGAGGACCCACTGACAGGAGCTGTTTTCCGTTGTACCAGACGAATTGCAATGAACCGTGTCAGAGTAGTCACTAAGTCACAAGCACATCGCCGTCGTGACCAGAAGCGCAGCCAGGCTCGACCGATTGGGGTGGGGGTGGGGGTTATAGGAACAAAATGATGGTAGAACATAACGAAGGTGCTTGTGAGTTTGTGGTGACTTGCATGACTTGTCATTATAAGGACACTGTTATAAGTGAATTATGTTGATATTCAGATTGAAGTACACTACGAAATCTTAAATTAAAATACAAGACAAGGTACTATGATCAAGGTCAACTGTTTTACAGTGAAAGGTATGTTCAGGTTACAATCTAAAATTTAACTTTCGAGGCTCCTTAGAAAATAGACTCAAGAGATCTATTAGTTTTACAATTACGTCTCTGTGAGTGTTCAGAAGAGCCAACACATTGAGTCGATTTCTTCTTCTTCTTCTTAATCGGTTTACCTTCCAGGGTCGGTTTTTCCCTCGGCCTCAGCGGGGGATCTCACCTCTACCGCCACAAGGGCACTGTCCTGGAGCTTCAGACACTGGGTCGTGGGTACAACTAGGAAGGATGATCAGTACCTCGCCCAGGCGACCTCATCTGCTATGTTGAACAGGGGCCATGCAGGGAAATGGGACGATTGGAAGGGAGAGACAAGGAAGAGGGAAGGAAGCTGCCGTGGCCTTAAGTTAGGTACCATCCCGGCATTTGTCTGGAGGAGAAGTGGGAAAGCACGGATATCCACTTCCAGGATGGCTGAGGTGGGAATTGAACCCACCTCTACTCAGTTGATCTCCCGAGGCTGAGTGGACCCCGTTCCAGCCCTCGTACCACTTTTCAAATTTCATGGCAGAGCCGGGAATCGAACCCGGGCCTACGGGGGTGGCAGCTGACCACTATACCACAGAGGCGGACGGAAGGGGCGTTCTACCCACCAGTAAACCCTCTTGCCTACGCACCTGGTCGTGGATAATGGTATCAATAAATCATTTTTCTTATAATTGTTAATAACTTGAAGCCATATTTCGACCTAAAATACATGGGTTTACCAAGCTTTATCAATCGTATTTTCCGGATTATAGGCCCGTGTTAATCGAAATTTTAATACGGGTACACAATCTGTAAGAACAAAATGTGTGCTTTTTCAGAATAGCTCTTTAGTTCTTAGGAATTGTCCCTAATGAAATGAAAAATGCCAAGAAGAAGAAGAAGCATAAAAATTGAGAATGCCACGTCCATACATCCCTGAATCCATCACTCTAGAGCCCATTCTCGATAATTTTTTTAATTTTTTTGCTAGTTGCTTTACGTCGCACCGGCACAGATAGGTCTTATGGCGACGAATTATGGTAATTTTATAACATTTCAATTTCTACTCATTTGTGAAGAGAAATACCAGATCCTTTCTGATATCGATTTGTACAATTGAAAGCTGCACAAGAGGTCACCATCGTGAATAGTTCTCCACTCCGCACTTACGGCTTAAATTAGGTCTACTTCCCTTTAATATCGCCGAGCAATGTAAGCTCGCACTTATCACTAAAAAATAGTTGCCAATACTATAAATTATCACTGTCTCACATAACATAACCAAAAATCCGTGAACCGACTGTAAACATCATCATGCATTCAAAACTGAACTGCCCGTAACATGGCGATGCGCGAAGATATTCAATTGTCCGCATAGCACCAGCGCGCTCTGTGAGTCTTTGGTCGTGACACCGACAGCGACACCGACAGGTCTTATTATTTAAGGGCCCTTTACACGTTCAGACTTCTCTGCACAGACCACGTTTGCAACGACCGTCTGCACATCTGGTCTGCACTGTTCACGCTGCGTTTACACGTTCCGACCATTTGTACACCTTTCGCACAGTCCTGTATTTCTAATCGAGACGAGCGCATGACCATGGCCACATTAAGTCAATTAACTTACAAAGTGTACTTCTGTCTCGTGTTGTTATTTCGGAAGTTAAAAACAGGAAGAAATCACAACATAGAAGGTGGGCAAAAGACTGGCTTCTACAACACGTTTCGCTTTCCAACGTTGATCTTTTGAAGGAGTTAAAATTGGAAAAAGATGAGTGGTTTAACTACTTGAGAATGGACGAAGAGAAATTCTTAGTGCTGTTACAGTTTGTCACACTATATATAAGGAGAGAAGACAGTGTAATGAGAGAATCGATAAGCACTTTAGAAAGACTTGTATTAACATTGAGGTTTCTGGCAACGGGAAAAAGCTATGCGGACCTTAAATTTTCTGCTATAGTGTCTCCTTCATCTTTAAGCCACATCATTGCGGAAACATGCCGTGCTATATTTGACGTTCTAAGAGAGGAATATTTAAAGGTGAGAATTCAAAGGCATTATTTTGCTTAGGTAAAGTAGATTGCGTGTTCCTTCCTCAGCTGCTAGAGTTCCGTAGCTGCAAGTTGAGTGCATTCATTCATTCATTCATTCATTCATTCATTCATTCATTCATTCATTCATTCATTCATTCATTCATTCATTCATTCATTCATCAATACTAAGGGCTCTCTTTTCATCTGGTGGTTATCCGTGACAGGGAGAGAACAGTAGCATATTTATTAGGTCATGCAAATATGCATGAATACAATTCAATCGTGCAATCATTCATTCATTTATCTATTCATGCAGTCATTCACAATGGGTGTTGTAATTGTAGTATAACTGGATCAGGTACAGAATTGTGACATGAAGCACTAATTGAACTCACGAAGTGTTAAGAGAGGCCTGCATGTTGTCCTGGATCATATAACACTGTTAACATCTAGGACAAAATGAATGAATGAATGAATCAATTAATTAATTAATTAATTAATTAAAATACAAGTGTGTAAATAGTTAGTAGGGTTAATTTTAATGTTTTACTAGCTGATGTACCCGTGCTTCGCTACGGGATTCTCAGAAAGACTGACTTTGTGGTTTTCCTAACCTGAAATCAACATAGGTCATTACAAAAACGTAAGTATGACTGTAGCGATTAAAAGCAATGCTATCATATAAAATACTCGATCAAATGGAAAGCCGCACGTTTTATCACTTTTAACGAACAGTGCTGCGGTTAGATTGCGGTGCCAATCTAATAGTCCAAAGTTCCAGAGCTGGGATGACCAGGCCGCAGATTGCCATGAACACTCATCTGCCATTATTCCGCTAAATATGCACACTGTTTATTCCAATCAGTGCCTCAGAGTAGGAATTGAATAGCCCGAATGCTATGATGATCCAGTGTGTTACGTACCAGTAGTATCAGAAAATTTATAAACCAGGGGAATGACATGCTAAAGAAGAAAGTTATCTAACTCCCCAGCTACTTCCCATCAATATTCAGACAGGCTGTTACACTCTGTACGACTGGGAGAGTTGACCGTGTGGTTAGCGGTGCGCAGCTGTGAGCTTGCATCCGAGAGATAGTGAATTCGAACCCCATTGTCGGCAGCGCTGAAGATGGTATTCCGTGGTTTCCCACTTTCACACCAGTCAAATGTTGGGCCTGTACCTTAATTAAGACCTAAGGCACTCCTAGCCCTTTCCTATCCCATCGTCGCCATAAAACCTATCTATGTCGGTGCAACGTAAATAAATAAAAAATACTCTGTACGCAGCAGTAATCCTATCTATCGGAGGTGAGGGGCAACAGAAGACACAAAGCACATCACGACAAAGAATGGTCAATATAATGTTATTGTTGATCAATGTTATGAGCTTTCTATATTGTAGGCCTTCACATTTAGTTTTCTTTCGACTCTGTGATTTGTAAAATATTTATACCATAAACTGTAGTTTCTTATTCTCCGACTTTACATACCGATTTTCATTAAATATAGTTTACCCATTTTCTCGTTACTCGGCGCTGATATGGACTTAGTACCAAAAATCCAAATTCATGAATATCTTTGTGATCATAGCCAGTACGGTAACAATGTATAAGACATGAATAATAGGAAATTTAATACTCTATAACCTTAGTTATGCAGCATTCATCGATTACACTTCTAATAAGAAATATTTGAGAATTACATTTTAGGCCTTCCCCTAAACTACAATTTCACTCAGCGTGAATAAAATAATTTACAGCCTAGACTATAGCGACTTATTTCCTGACTTTGCATACCGAGTTTCATCAAGATAGTACTACTAATAACAATATTTGAGAATTAAATTTTAGGCCTTCCCCTAAACTACCATTTTTCTCAGCGTGAATACAATTATTGATAGCCTAGATTGTAGAAACTTATTCCCCAACTTTGCATACCCATTTTCTTTAAAATACGACCACTAATAACATAAATAGTTGAGAATTCAATTTTAGGCCTTCCCCTAAACTACCATTTCACTCACCGTGAGCAAAATGATTTATAGCCTAGATTGTAGAGGCTCATCCCCCGACTTCACATACTGATTTTCATTAAATTCTCTTCAACTGTTTTCTCGTGGTGCGTGTACAGACAGACAGACAGACAGACAGACAGACAGACAGACAGACAGACAGACAGACAGACAGACAGACAGACAGACAGACAGACAGACAGACAGACAGACAGACAGACAGACAGACAGACAGACATTACGGAAAAGTAAAAAGTGCATTTTCTTGTTACTATGGACATGACCGATACAGAAATACCATTATTTTCAAATTCTGAGCAATGTACAGACAAAACTCTTATTTTATATATAGAGATATCGTGATAGATGGACAAGTTGTGATAAGGAAATGTTAGTTTAGAAACTAATACATCATATGCCGCGTTTTCTTCATTGCGGACACTGTATTATTTGCTCTTGATCTTCCAAACACTTGGCAATGATTTATAGAGTTCTGTGAATTCAATCATAAAATAATGTACGGGTACAATTACGCGAATCTCGAGTAAACTCACTCATAGCTGTTTCTGTATTGAGAGCAAGCACTACGCTACAGTACAACACTACATACACGCTCCTAGACGAAGGAGAAGGACTGTGTTATCTGTCTGCAGCGTTGTCTGCATAAGCTTTACACGCACAGACTTGTCTGCGCGTGGTCTGTGTTAATTCAAACTCCGCCAGACTTTGCACAGGCCGAACACAGACCTCAGTACAGACCAAAATTACGGTCGGCGATTCGTTTACACGCAACGACTTGTCTGCACAAACACGGTCTGTACAGACAGATCTGTGTAAATGTCTGAGCGTGTAAAGGGCCCTATTAGTGACGATGGGGTAGGTCAATTCTAGGATGGGGAAGGAAACGACCGTGGTCTTAAAATTTTGCATCCCAATGCCCGAGTTAACTCGGATTTCAAGCAGTGCGCTCCTCTCCACTTCTATGTTCAGTCTGACGTTGCAGTCTTGATTACATCACATGCCCTGTTCAGACGACGGACGACTACTGTTACTATTGTTGGGAGATCAGAAGAATGCACATGTCCGGTGAGGCACGGGGCGAAGGGGTTTTCACCAGCAGAGCCAGTGACGCAATGGTTACCATAGCAACTCCGCTACTACCCAGGCGACTTTATATGATCTTCTACTGGCAGCTCTTCTCTCTTGACAGTTGTAATCCAACAAACTGCAAAGTGCGAGTCAATGTTTTCGTGTAGCAGATAAGAGCCGATCTGTCTGGACAGAACAGGAAGTTCGTGCTTGCAGGCCACATTCCTCATTCTTGCATTCTTCTCATCTCTACACAGTACTAATGGTTTACATTATCTGGAAGAGGAAGCGGGCCTTTTAGACGGTGTCGCCGTCTCTCAGGCCGGGAGATTTGTTACGGTGAAGGAGATGTTCGGAAAAGGTGAGGGGGTTGGTGGCCGTGGCCTATACTAGGAACTGTCCCGGCATTCCCCTTAGTGCAGGAGAGTGGAAAACAACGGAAAACCATTCTCAGGACAGCCGGCGGTGGGGACCATCCCCTCTCCATCTCCCGAATGCAGAGGTGTAGAGCCGCGGGCACCCCTCCTCTGCTAGGTTGGTCGGAGTCCAGAGCTGTCGGGCTACGGATCAGCCGTGGCCGCTCGAAGCCTACTTTGCAACCGCCGACCCGATAGATGATTCACAAATCACTTTACCGTATTTTGACAATAATTTTTTGCCTTGAATTTTTCTTTCACAGCTGTCTTCCGAAATGGGCGCGCAGAAATGTAAATAAAACATGAATGGAGATTATATTTTAGAAGTTTTAGAGAATGATGATGAGGCTGACTTTTATGAGCACAGCCAAGATACGTTGCAGTGAAACAAGCTTTAGACATTCATCACGCCGTAGTTAAGTTCTGGTAAAAGAGCCGAGAGGAAACTATCGCTAATGTTGTCGTTCCATGACTGATCAGTAGCTGTGCAAACACAAGGTATTTTAGCCTATTTCAACCATTGTCGTAAACATCCAGAGAAATCTGGTAAGGCTGCAAATAACTTGGGAGTGAAAAGATTAATATTAAGGTGTGACTGGTGTGAAAATGGAAAACCACATAATTCCATCTTTTTTTCTTCTGGCAAAATTTATCCAAATTTTTCTCCTCACATCAATTCGATTCAGTATCTCTTCATTCGTGATTCAATCTACTATCACTATGGGCGGATGTTGATGGCCTGGAAAATCACTGCAAGTAACTAAAAAAATACCTTAAAATACGTGACCAAACTGAATTCTGGTGAATGTGTAACAATAGTTTTACAAGAGATATATCCCTGCTCTATTCAATGCACACCTCTCGTTTTTACATAAATATATCCTAATTTGCTTGGAAGTGTATATAATATGGACATAATTATTTTCTGGATGTAGTTCTAGCACTTTGCCTCCAAAAGAACCTATTATTCACACTCGTTATATCTTTCAAATGTTTTTCTCATTTAATATCCTGTTGTACAACAAACTTCCTTATTTACAAAATAAAACGCGCCCATCTGTTTTTAAAGACTTCATTTCCAAAATTCAATCACTAGCTGAATTAAAAATACGTTTTTTCCTGCACAGAACTAGTTGATAGTAAAATACTGTACTTAAATAGCAAGTTATATAACTGTTGTTTCCAATTCCTTCTCGTTTCCATATGGTTGTGCTTGAGGCACGTTAGGAAATACTTTCTTCTAATTATCACAGTTCTCTATTGTGTTCCTGCACACATCTTGGAAACACAACACTCACAGGTATAACTCCTTTCCTTGCCCTTTCGTAGTCACCAACAACTGGTGGTCAGTTCGCTTCGTCATCAAACATATTTAGCAAATTCAACCATTTACAAGAATTTTTTTGATATTGCCACTTGTGGAATTTTATTAGTCTTACAATAAAGAAAACATGTATAAATTATTTTAAATGATCAATAATTAATTAATTAATGTTATTTGTTTTACGTCCCACTAACTACTCTTTTACAGTTTTCGGAGACGCCGAGGTGCCGGAATTTAGTCCCTCAGGAGTTCTTTTACGTGCCAGTAAATCTACCGACACGAGGCTGACGTATTTGAGCACCTTCAAATACCTGCGGACTGAGCCGGGATCGAACCTGCTAAGTTGGGGCCAGAAGGCCAGCGCCTTAACCGTCTGAGCCACTCAGCCCGGCTTTAAATGATCATAAAGTTCAAAAAGTTCGGGAATTTTCAGTCGCTTTTGGCTGAAAAATTCTGTCTCGGAGACTGCGTGTTTATTGACCTAAGTTGAAATAATGACTTATTATTATTTACACGAAAATGGAATTTGGATCAAAAGGCGAGCTTCATCAATACTGTTCGCAGGGGGCTTCTGAATATTTTGGGTATTTTTAGGATGGATAATAATAGACTCATAAACAATTATTCAATGTAATAAATTCCCAAAACCTACGAATAAATTGTCTGGAGGAAACAAGAGAGGACCTGAGTGAATTGAACATCGGGGAAGACATCATAAGAAATCGCGAAGTCTTCAGGATCTTACTTGTCAGTAAATAAACACCGTTTATGGTGAAAACTAGCAGCAGGACTGGTACAAAGTGGTGGGAAGAACGGAAGAGACAACGCAGTGAGTTATGAAGATATTTTGGAAGAATAGGGAGGGGAAAGTCATCAAGCCAGTGAACAAGTTCCAACCCGCTCTATGAATGGCATAATGAAACAAGAAGAAGAAGAACTATATTAATGTACACTGCCGAGAAAAAACATGCAACTACCGAGCTCGATAGCTGCAGTCGCTTAAGTGCGGCCAGTATCCAGTATTCGGGAGATAGTAGGTTCGAACCCCACTGTCGGCAGCCCTGAAAATGTTTTTCCGTGGTTTCCCATTTTCACACCAGGCAAGTGCTGGGGCTGTACCTTAATTAAGGCCACGGCCGCTTCCTTCCCACTCCTAGCCCTTTCTTGTCCCATCGTCGCCGTAAGACCTATCTGTGTCGGTGCGACGTAAAACAACTAGCAAAAAAAAAAAAACATGCAACATCCTCAAGGACATTTTATTCACAAGTGATATGGCAGGTAGTTCATCATTTCAGGAGTATATGATTACAAATTCAGACTAAATAAAACACACATGTTACGGTGAAGGGTGCCCAAACAGTCCAATCAATACACAGTATACCCCGCTCTGACGGCAATGTAGGCGTGTATTCGCGCATGCATCGATCATAAAGGTGCCAAATGGTATTCTGAGATAGATTGTCCCAAGGATCTTGCACCTTTTGATGCAATTCGGCAATGGTTCTTGCAGGCTCTGAAGAACGAATAAGTTCCCGCTACATCATCTCCCATACGTCTTCAATTGGGCGAGAGATCCGGTGATCTTGTTGGCCGGAGCAGTTGTTGTATACTACGTAGAACACGTTGCGTCGCAGCAGCTGTATGTGGATGAGCATTGTCCTACTGAAAAAGCACATCACTTTCCTGTCGAAGAAGTAACAGTAGCACGGGGACAACAACCTGTGCAATGTAGCGGGCACTGGTTGCGTTATCCTGCAGAAACACCAACTGTGACCGCGAGCTGTAACTGATGTAGCGGGCACTGGTTACGTTATCCTGCAGAAACACCAACTGTGACTGCGAGCTGTAACTGATGTAGCGGGCACTGGTTACGTTATCCTGCAGAAACACCAACTGTGACCGCGAGCTGTAACTGATGTAGCGGGCACTGGTTACGTTATCCTGCAGAAACGCCAACTGTGACTGCGAGCTGTAACTGATGTAGCGGGCACTGGTTACGTTATCCTGCAGAAACGCCAACTGTGACTGCGAGCTGTAACTGATGTAGCGGGCACTGGTTGCGTTATCCTGCAGAAACGCCAACTGTGACTGCGAGCTGTAACTGATGTAGCGGGCACTGGTTACGTTATCCTGCAGAAACGCCAACTGTGACTGCGAGCTGTAACTGATGTAGCGGGCACTGGTTGCGTTATCCTGCAGAAACACCAACTGTGACTGCGAGCTGTAACTGATGTAGCGGGCACTGGTTGCGTTATCCTGCAGAAACACCAACTGTGACTGCGAGCTGTAACTGATGTAGCGGGCACTGGTTACGTTATCCTGCAGAAACACCAACTGTGACTGCGAGCTGTAACTGATGTAGCGGGCACTGGTTACGTTATCCTGCAGAAACACCAACTGTGACTGCGAGCTGTAACTGATGTAGCGGGCACTGGTTACGTTATCCTGCAGAAACACCAACTGTGACTGCGAGCTGTAACTGATGCCCTCGACACACTGAAGCCTGGAGCGGGACCTGCATGTCATGGGCGTTCATCAGATCTACGTGTACGTCCATCACTTGCATATATAAATTGCATACAGAAATTAATAACTGGTTTGACAGAAGGCAGTTTGGGTTTAGGAAAGGTTATTCCACGGAAGCTCACCTTGTAGGATTTCAGCAAGATACAGCAGATATCCTGGATTCAGGAGGCCAAATGGACTGTATTGCGATTGACCTACCTAAGGCATTTGATAGGGTAGATCGTGGAAGACTACTGGCAAAAATGAGTGCAATTGGACTAGAAAAAAGAGTGACTGAATGGGTGGCTATGTTTCTAGAACATAGAACTCGGAGAATTAGAGTAGGCAAAGCTTTATCTGACCCTGTAATAAGGGGAATTCCTCAAGGCAGTATTATTGGACCTTTATGTTTTATTATATATATATCAATGATATGTGTAAAGAAGTGGAATCAGAGATAAGGCTGTTTGCAGATGATGTTTTTCTGTACAGAGTAATAAATAAGTTACAAGATTGTGAGCGGCTGCAGGGTGACCTCGATAGTGTTGTAAGATGGACAGCAGGCAATGGTATGATGATAAACGGGGTTAAAAGTCAGGTTGTGAGTGTTACAAATAGGAAAAGTCCTCTCAGTTTTAATTACTGCGTTGATGGGTTGAAAGTTCCTTTTGGGGATCATTGTAAGTACCTAGGTGTTAATACAAAAGACCTTCATTGGGGTAATCACATAAATATGATTGTTAATAAAGGGTACAGATCTCTGCACATGGTTATGAGGGTATTTAGGGGTTGTAGTAAGGATGTAAAGGAGAAGGTATATAAGTCTCTGGTAAGACCCCAACTAGAGTATGGTTCCAGTGTATGGGACCCTCACCAGGATTACTTGATTCAAGAACTGGAAAAAATCCAAAGAAAAGCAGCTCGATTTGTTCTGGGTGATTTCTGACAAAAGGAGAAGATTCAATGGATCCATTAAAGAACTACATAGTGCCTCTACAGAAGCAGTGGACTGGCTGAAAAGTCTGGACATTAAGTTTTGAATGCTGACTTGTAAATCACATACTTATTTAAGAAATATGTATTTATATGTACTTACAGTATAATGTATCCTTGTTTTGCCATACGAAATTATAATAATAATAATCTGACAAAAGAGTAGCATTATAAAAATGTTGCAAAGTTTGGGCTGGGAAAATTTGGGAGAAAGGAGACGAGCTGCTCGATTAAATGGTATGTTCCGAGCTGTCAGAGGAGAGATGGCGTGGGAGGACATCAGTAGACGAATAAGTTTGAGTGGTGTCTTTAAAGGTAGGAAAGATCACAATATGAAGATAAAGTTGGAATCCAAGAGGACAAATTGGGGCAAATATTCGTTTATATGAAGGGGAGTTAGGGATTGGAATAACTTACCAAGGGAAATGTTCAATAATTTTCCAATTTCTTTGCGATCATTTAAGAAAAGGCTAGGAAAACAACAGATAGGGAATCTGCCACCTGAGCGACAGCCCTAAAGGCAGATCAGTAGTGATTGATTGATTGATGGACAGAACCTGCTCTCGTCACTGAAGACAACAAAGCGCCATTCCCATGTCCAGTCGACTCTTTCGCGACACAAGTGTAGTCGTGCTTGGCGGAGTCGTGGTGTCAGTGGTAGCCTGGCCAGAGGGTCACGTGATCGTAATCCTGCCGCAAGAGACGGTTCCCAATGGTCCTTGGTGGCACAGGAGGTGAAACATGTGACCGGATTTCGTTTCTGGATGATATTCGTTCAGCCACCGCTGTTCGCACAATGCATCGATCTTGACCTGCATCTGTACTACTCGAACCTCCGGAGCCTGGTCTACGGACGTGGAAATGTTCCACAGACCACTGCTGAAAGCAGCCACATACCGCCGATACATTGTCGAACAATCCGTCCATACGTCCATCCAGCTTCACGCAGGCCTGCAATGCGACCCCGTCCAAATGGCCGCAGTTGTTCAACAGGAGCACACTCTTGATCGGACACTATCCTTCAGGAAACATTTAATGAATACCGCTGCCAAACTGAAGACCAGGACCAATATTATTCAGAAACTTGCAGGTTCTACTTAGGGGCACCAGCATCCACTCTTAGGTCGTCAGCATTGGGACTGGTATACTCTACAGCCGAGTATTCTTCTTCTGTTTGGCTGAATAGCCCTTATGTTAAGAACAGACGATGCGCAATGTCAGCGGCGCAGTCAGATCTACTCCTCTTTTCTGGTTCCAGTCTTGAGCCACATAACACCTCCAATAATGCGCAGACAAAACAACCTAATTCGCGAGTTCAGGAAGATAACAATGAACCCCTGCCGGGCTGAGTGGCTCAGACGGTTGAGGCGCTGGCCTTCTGACCCCAACTTGGCAGGTTCGATCCTGGCTCAGTCCGGTGGTATTTGAAGGTGCTCAAATACATCAGCCTCGTGTCGGTAGATTTACTGGCACGTAAAAGAACTCCTGCGGGACTAAATTCCGGCACCTCGGCGTCTCCGAAAACCGTAAAAGAGTAGTTAGTGGGACGTAAAGCAAATAACATTATTATTATTTAACAATGAACCCAAGTCCTCCCATTCATAAAGACATGGTTGTTAGGTGTGGATGCATGAAATCAAGATCTCCGCCCATTCATTCTGCAAGGAAACTCATCAATAGGAACTTTGACGGTTCTGATGAATGGCAATTGGAGTGGACCAACACAGCTCCAGATGAATGGCAGACCCTCTTTAGTCTTCAATACCCACCACCTGGTTTTAATTTCCCCATAAGTACTTGGGTTCTTCTCAACAGAGTCCGTACCAATCATG
Source organism: Anabrus simplex (assembly GCF_040414725.1). NCBI lineage: Eukaryota > Metazoa > Arthropoda > Insecta > Orthoptera > Tettigoniidae > Anabrus > Anabrus simplex. The sequence continues at coordinate 1,688,399,779 of NC_090265.1, read as the reverse complement.
GACGATGTGGGTCATTGTTGCATCTGTGGGGTATGCAATCATCCCCTGAGTGCGACTGTGGTGAGAAGAAACAGACCATCCGTCATATTGTCACTGAATGTCCAACTCCGGTCAGCTGAAGGAGTTTGTGTGTGCTTCTGACGGGGTATGTACAATGGTTGGACAGTTTAGATTTGAGTTTATGGACTGTTTTTGAGATTGGTTGATTGTTTAAAGTGTTATATTGTTTGTTATATTTTTGAATATTTGTATGTAGAGTTATGTACTAGCCATAAGCCAAATAAATAAATAAACGTAGTCGTCGGTGGGGCATGGTTGTACCGTAAAATGAATGTTGCAAACACTGTTCACCTCTCAACTTCAACAAAGTTACCGCCTGCAAAGTCAAACTAGAGTGCGCATGAACAGGCCTCATGAGGGCCATCTGATCGTCGATGTCCGTGACAAATGAATCACCAAAACAACAACCCCTCAGTATGCACATATTATACCCTGGTGCCACTGAGCGCAGTCCTTGAGGATGTTGCATGTTTTTTCCGGCATTGTAATTAGATTAGTATTATATTTAGGAGGTCTGGAATGTCTTTCATTTTCTCACAATTCATGAGCTTAATCATTCTTTGGTGGATACACTTATTTTTATTTCGTTTCATCCGAACTGTTTAACTCCCCTGTGGGTGGAGTCAAAGTTATCTGTACCCCCTGCATCTCAGAAGAGGCGTCCGGCTCCATGGCTAAATGGTCAGTGTGCTGGCCTTTGGTCACATGGGTCCCGGGTTAGATTCTCGGCAGGGTTGGGAATTTGAACAATCATTGGTTAATTTCTCTGGCACGGGGGCTGGGTGTATATGGCGTCTTCATCATCATTTCATCCTCATCACGACGCTCAGGTCGCCTACGGGCGTCACATCAAAAGACATGCACCTGGCGAGCCGAACATGTCCTCGGACATTCCCGGGACTAAAAGTCATACGCCATTTCATTTGTCATAAGAGGTTACTAAGATGGGGACAACCAAAGAATCTGTACTCGCTTTCTTGTTTTCTAAGTTCAAAACTTATCTATGATTGTATGATTTTCCGTGTTGCGGAGAAAATGTACGAGTGCACTAGCAATGATTCAACTTGGGATTTCCCTCGACTAGTTTACTGTACAGTATGTAAATCAGTCTGCCATTTCTGTGAAGTATCCTTCCTACTGACGGAAGTTTCTTGAGCAATCTACCCAATTACACTCAATTATCAAAGGTAACTCAGGTAAGAATGTGGCAGCATTCCAGCGCTTCAAGGAGCGTGATAATAGAATGACAGTCGTCCTCTCAGGATGCAATTTATCACGTGATATCACAGAAGTAAGATCGTAATTTTACGTGCTTTTAAGGGGCAGTGGACATATGTTCAGCTCACGATTCATCCGGCTCATTGGCTGAACTGTCGGAGTCGTGGATTTTAGCAGTGTTTGGTTAATTCCTCTGATCGTCTTTTAATTCACAACATCGTGCTACCAACCACCGCAGAGACATACAATAGTGAATACGTTCCTCCATATAGAATTTGTGTCGGGAAGGGCTTCCGGCCATGAAATTCAATTACAGCTTGATAAATGAGTCACTTACTGGAGACTATTCATATTACAGCTTTTCAGGTTTGTCAGATGAACTCCCGTATGGAAGTTTATCATGTCACAAAATTGATATTAACTTTTCATTGGTGTAAATATGTCAAATTTGCTCTGTTCTTGATTTTATGAATACATGTATGATGTTAATACAAAAACATTATTTTTATTGTGAAATTTTAAGCCCCATTTTTATTTTAGAGCCAAATTTAGTAATTTTATAGCCTGTTTTGGCTAGCACCTGCTGTACATATACAATTTGCCGGTCTGAGTGGCTCGAATGGTTGAGGCGCTGGCATTCTGACCCCAACTACGCAGGTTCGATCCTGAGTCAGTCCGGTGGTATTTGAAGGTGCTCGAATACGTCAGCGTCGTGTCGGTAGAGTTATTGGCACGTTAAAGAACTCCTGCGGGGGCTAAATTCCGGCACCTCGGCGGCTCCCAAAACTGTAAAAGTAGCTAGCGAGAAATAATACATAGACAATTTTCATATAATTGATGTTTTGCATCGAAGCTCTCATTAAATGGTCCGTTCAGTAGTTTGAGCATACAGTACCGGGGTGAGTGCACATCGCTAGTGATTTGACGTAGCACCAATACAGAAAGCTCTTTTGTTTTTTTGTTTGTTTTTGGGACGACGTGACAGAACTGGAAGGAAGCGACCGTGGCCTTCATTAAATGCAGCTACAACATTTGTCTGGTGTGTAAACCAAGATAAACACGGAAAAGCATCTTCAGAGCTGCCGACGGTGGGATTCGAACCCACTATCTCCAGAATGCAAGCTCCAACACGACCCAGACCGCGCAGCCAACTGTCTGTGTGATATGCAAATACTAGAGTTGAAGCAGTCGGTAGCTGTGAGCTTGCATTCGGGAGGTAGTGGGTTTGAACCCTGCTGTCGGCAGCCCTGAGGATGGTTTTCCGTGGCATCCCATTTTCACATTAGAAAAATGCTGGGGCTCTACCTTATTTAAGACCACGACTGCTTCCTTCCCACTCTTAGTACTTTCCTCTCAAATAGTCACCGTAAGACCTATCTGTGTCGGTGCGACTTAAAAGCAACTTGTAGATAGCTTTAAAACATAGCTCTCTCTAGTAACAGATAACAGGGATGCTCGTCTGGTGAGAAGTACAGATAGAGAAAGAGGCCTTGGCACTACCATCCTCTGGTTGAAATGGAAAACCTGTTCGGAAGATGACCGACAAGTGGGGTCAAGCCCACTGACGCAACACAAGAAACAAAGTTACTCGCGATCCGATATAGTTCCACGTGTGAGAGCTAGCGAAAGCCATCATGGAAACGTTACCCTTGTGCACTTTCTCCTTCACTTACTGCTAAATGTACTGTTAGAGGAGAGACGATAAGATGGACAACCCGTGGGAACTACTGTCTGGCGGACAACTTGTAGGTAGCTCTAAAACGTACATCTCTTGAGTAACACATAACACGGATGCTCGTCTAGCGAGAAGTACAGATAGAGAAATGTCTTTATTTTTGTTAGGACTCACTTTCCATAGTTTCCAATTCTCTAATTTTCTTTCCTTTAAAAAACATTCTTGACTTCTTGTATCCAGCGTGTTGTTAACTTTTTATACCAAAAACTTGAATATCTGTTTTGTCAATCTGTCATCATTCATTCTATAGATATGTCCAAGAAGTAGCAATCTCCTTTTTCTTATTGTTCCTGTTATATTTTCTACATTCTGGTATATTTCCTTATTACTTTCCATTGTTCTGTTGTTTTCATTGAACGTAAGATTTTTCTCACGATTGTTCTTTCCAGTACTTCATGTTTATATAAACTATAATAAAAATTTTCGTAAAGACATTCTGGTTTCACCTCCGCATTGTAGTGCCTTATTTTCAAAGTTTTAGACAAGCATTTCTTGTAGCAAAAATTCTCTGTGACGCAATTCATTCTTTCCATCTTGTGTAAACTTTCTCGTACAACAGATTTTGCTGAACGATTTTCTTGAACTATTTCTTCCAAGCACGTATTTGAATTTCTTTACTTTCTCTATTCGACCAAAATCTGTCGTCAAGTATTTTGGAGCGATTTTTGTGTTTGTGACAAATTTGATTTTATATACAGAGGTTCTCAAACCTGTTTTGTTGGCTAGTCATTATTTATTTTTCTTCTTATTTTTATTATCGAATTCTTCCAATATTGGAAGACGTTAATTAAATAAATAATTTTTTCTGTGGGTTCTTGTTGATCCAATAGGCTTTCATTCTTTTCGAGAAGACTTGTTTACGTTCTTCCGACCACTTTGGTCTGTGGCCTACTGTTTTTGTTGTGGTTGCTCTGATGTAGCTTCCCTATTGCTTACTTTGTGTCTAAATATGTCTCTTTTTGGAATGTCTGGTGACCTTATGTTTGCGTTTTTGAGTTCCTTTCGAAGTTCATTACGCCAGGGTGTTGAGTTCTTAAGTGAGGTTACATAATCTATTATCCTTTTGTCAATCGATTTTCTGGCAATCAAGTGTGATGATCGAAGAATTTCATTCGTCTTTTCCTAATGACCGTTTCGATGTTTGAAAACTTTTCTGTTGTTTTGATTGATTGTAACCTCTAACAGTCTTGGGTATATCTTGCTTCTAAGACTTTTCTAATGATCTTCCTATCTTTTCTTCTGATTTCTTCTAGTTCTTGTTTTCTATCAAGTTCCAGTGTTTCACTTGCCGAATTTTTGTATGTTTTAGGGGCTGCCAGGCCGAGGCTGTGAAGGCGTGATTTCCACTTCCGGAGCTGCACATGGCCCTGAGGTTCACTCAACCTACACCAAAAATGAGTACCAGGTTAATTTCTGGGGGCAAAGGCGGCCGAGGTAACTAATCGTGGAAGCCTTTACCTTCCACTCCTCCAAGGGCCTTTATGGCCTGTACGGAGGTGACTTTGCTTTGCTTTGCTTTTGCTTGACATGGATTTTTTTGTAGACATTTTGAACTAACCATAATGCTTCTTTAATATTTTGGAAACGAGTTTGTTGTGAGATCTTTTCAATGCCTGTTGACTCGATACATTCTCCGAGGTATTTAAAGTAAGGGATTCTGTCAATTGTACCATATTTTGTTCTCACGCTCTCGAACGATATCTCTAGGTAAGGGTTATTCTGCCCGAAAGCAGGTTCGAACCTCTGCAGAGGTGTTCCTGAGCCGGAGTTTACGTGCGGTAGGGTGGCCAGTTCCTTTCCGCTCCTCCATTCCCTTACCCCCCACCAACAGCGCGTGGCAACCCATCCAACTCCTGACCACGCCCAATGTTGCTTAACTTCGGAGATCTCACGGGATCCGGTGTTTCAACACGGCTACGGCCGTTGGCAACGATATCTCTAGTCCCACCTTTTTCTGAACTTTCTTTATCTCGAGTTATTTAATCTTCTAATGCTCTGTTAGTATCGCCGGATCATCTGAAAAAGCGAGGTATGGTATGTAGAGGGTTTTCTTTGGGAAAGTTCAGTCGGATTGACTTCCAAAGTTCACATTTCTTGAGTTCTTTCTCCCTTTCTTCTAGAGCCTTGTCTAGGACGACGCTGAATAGAATAGGAGAGAGTCCATCACCTTGTGTCCCACCTGTTTGAATGTCGAAGCGTTCTGAGATTTCTTTTTCATATTATTATTATTATTATTATTATTATTATTATTATTATTATTATTATTATTATTATTATTATTATTATTATTTTGCTAGTTGCTTTACGTCGCACCGACACGGATAGGTCTTATGGCGATGATGGGACAGGAAAGGGGTAGGAGTGGGAAGGAAGCGGCCGTGGCCTTAATTAAGTACAGCCCCAGCATTTGCCTGGTGTAAAAATGGGAAACCACGGAAAACCATTTTCAGGGCTGCCGACAGTGGGATTCGAACCTACTATCTGCCGAATACTGGATACTGGCCGCACTTAAGCGACTGCAGCTGTCGAGCTCGGTGTTCTTCTTCTTCTTATTATGATTATTATTATTATTATGATTATTACTAATATTTCGCAGCTCCATAAACATTTTCACAGCATGCACAGGATGTGCTAATTCGCGCGACGGCCCGTGCAGCACACTGACCCACTGCTGCCCATAGCTGTTGTCCGGGTTGTGCAGGCCTGTACTGGCTGTGTCACAGAAGAAGTTCCACGTGTCATGTCACGGCAGACATCTCCTACTGGCCAGTGAGTGATGTATCTTAAAGTGACCTCTGACCTCAGACTTGGCCAGATAGAAAGTTGCACTCGTTCGTCCTTGCTGTTCCACTCTGATTGCTGCGCTCTTCCCATGGGAACACGCCAAGCTAGCGCAAGCCGCCGTAAGTGATCACTTTCACAGAATATTGAGCAGCGGCCACGAGTGTTGGTCTAGAGTTTATCTTCGGTTAGCCGAGTCTGGAAGTGCACTCGGCCGTGTTTAACTAGTGCAGCACGGACGGGGCTCATGAAATTCTGCTCTCCTACCATATTCCCGAAACTTTGGTATACTCTCTGGCACGTAAGCCTATACACCTCACTCTTTCTCCTCTGTTAATGCTGAAGGTAGTGGGCCGACTGCAGAAACGATGACTAGTTTTAAGCCTTAGACAGCATCTACCTAAACAACGTCTAAATCAAGCACGATCTTCCATTGCATAAACAATGTTCAGCCGATCTTTAACAAGACATCGTTTAAAGTTTCAATATTGGTTTGAAAATGGAGATAGAAGTATCTTTCATGCAACTCTTCGCTTGTCGCAACCAATGAATTACGTCGGTGCAGGCGCCGAACGCCAGTCAGCTGTTTGTCTTCTTACACACTACTCAAATATGGCTAAGCATGAGCATGACTTGCCCACAGATAAGAGTACTGCTTTCGGTGGAAATTAATATCATAATATTATCGACACTAAAGCCGACATTAAAGCGACACGCCACCGTACGGGGAAGGGTAGCTTTGATTATAGCGTTGTTATGGTGAGTGTTGTTTACTCGTAAATACGGTAGCTTCGACGAAGGGAAGATGAAGCAATAGTAATGTGTAAACGTGTGTGTTGTAGCTTGCATTCTGGAGATCGTAGGTTCAAAACGCATCATCGGCAGCCCTGAAGATTGTTTTCCGTAGTTTCCTTATTTTTACACCAAGCAAATACTAGCGCTGTTATTATGGCCACGGCTCTTCTTCCCCAGCCCTCCTGTTTAAATAATAATCACTACCATCACCACCGCTTGCCTTTTCCTATCTGATAGTTGTCGAAAACTTATACGATTATATATAGATCACATAAAACCTACTTTTTAGTTTTCACTATTATGTGTGTACTTGGCAGTAAATATAAGTGAATCCCTCCCAGTTGATGTATGTGTTAGCCCTCTGACGATCGGGACACGTAATTCTGACATGTATATAGTCGAAGTGACCTGTAATTCCATGGAAATTATCCCATGTATATAATAAAATATATATCGGTTGCCAAGAATTGTTTTCAAGTCGACAGTTACCGGACTGTCCCTTTGTCAGTCACAAGAACAAGTCTCTTGAAAAGCGAAACCTTATTCTAAGATCTATCTCCCCGTAGTCTACATGTCAAACGAATTGCTGCGATTTAGCAGCGAGCGACCCACAGAGAGGCCGTCGGACTAACCTCTCTTCCCGGAAACGTCTCAACATGAGAATACAAATTACATGTTTCAGGGTACATAACCTCTGACCGTGATTCACTCCTCTCATTTGAGGTTAAACAGTGCTCTCGGCAGTGTTTAAACATGACCGGTTGAACATCGGTTTTAGACAGTGTCTAAGTGATAATTAACGTCTCCGCAATGTGGCAGCCATTCTTAGGCATTGTTTGACCATAGGCATCGTCTAAACACTGTTTCTGCAATCGGCCCACTTATTTTTAGTTATTTTAAAACTGTTGAGTTCTATTCAGTGTCGCTAACCATACAGTTTAGGGACCCTACTTGCCGATACGACGTCTTACATTTACTGTTAATCTGGCACGGACCGGGCGAGTTGGTCGTGCGCGTAGAGGCGCGCGGCTGTGAGCTTGCATCCGGGAGATAGTAGGTTCGAATCCCACTATCGGCAGCCCTGAAAATGGTTTTCCGTGGTTTCCCATTTTCACACCAGGCAAATGCTGGGGCTGTACCTTAATTAAGGCCACGGCCGCTTCCTTCCAACTCCTAGGCCTTTCCCATCCCATCGTCGCCATAAGACCTATCTGTGTCGGCGCGACGTAAAGCCCCTAGCAAAAAAATCTGGCACGTTGGTAATATACAGTCATGATTTATTTCATGACTCGCGAGAATTAAGTATTGTCACTGCTGTATTGTTAAAATCACTAGTGTTACATTTACGGGTATAATTTTCTGCTGGATTGTAAATCTGTTTGGGTAATACCAGTTAAGAAGAATTGTGGCAGGCTCGAATAATGTATTTAATAACATAGTTGCTATGAAATGACGAACAGAGCAACTTTTAATTACGATCTTATTTCGTTTAATACTTACGTATAGAATTCTATTAGGATGTCTAAGAAGCAAGAAAATCTGCAAGAACTCCTCTGAAAAGGAAAGTAACATTACCTCCTCTATAAATATCAGTTCAGTGTGGTTGGAGGGAAATTTCGCTATCAGCTTAACCTGATCTTGTCTTCTGACGACTTTGATACGGTTTGCAGACTTAGCTTTTGTGTTTCCATAGTGAATAGGAACAAAATAATGGGTCCACGTTTTCAATACAAAACAATACTATTATATTTAAATTACACCATTTTAATTAATGGAACTAGTTTCAACGCTTTTCTGCATCATCTTCAACCAAAAACTTAGGAAAACAGACATTGACACATATAAAATAAACATACAAAGCAATGCACAATACAGTTGAACATATTGTGATGTTAGGGACATCACTGCATGTATTAAATTATTGAACTATATAATTAATTGATAAGATGTATATGTTTAATCACTGCTAGGTCATTTTAAAATTAATATGTATATATATAGGGTTTTAATCATCCATTTCACATCATCATTTCATTTCTTTGTATCGCGGCTATAACGTATTCTGAACGAACAACTTATTGTGTAAAGTATTTCGTATTAATAGCTTGCAGTAAATTTTCCAATAGCCGTAGTGAGGTGACCAGTGTCAGCAGGTTAATTTCAGCCCATTACCAGAAAATGTACGTCATCAAAGTTACGAGAGACCTTACCCTCTCCACCTTCTGAGGAGACAGTCGAAGCCATGTTTAACGCCTACTTTTCGAAGTTCGCTACCTGACGCTTCATTTCCGCGGGAAAGTTCAGCCTAAATGAATGGACGTAATGAAGCAACGTGATGGATTCACAGCAATACATAGGAGAAGGGATGAGACCTCGAATCTTACTGGACCATGTGATATGGTTGATGGAGGGAGATTTTGACGGCTATATACTCGACGACAAGAGCTGGAGGTGACATTCAGATTCAGATTCACACTCGTACTCTTGGAAGACACTCGTACGACGATTCTACGCCTGCATATCGGAGAAGATCTTAACCTAGTTCACTTCGCATCTGAGTAGTATACTACTCAAAAGTTACTCTCATTGGGACCTGTTATCTCAATGACGAGAGAGGTAAAGTCAACGGGAGACCGGTTTTGACTAGTATAGGGCGGGAGAGATTTTGTTATGAATTTAGTTACGCCACTGTTCTGTAAAACGGAAGAATACAAGTGTATTATCTCCATGAACATAACCCATGGTGGTTTTGCTTTTAAAATTAGGACTCATTACGACTTTATGTAAGGAGTACAACGCCACTATGTACGGGAGGGGACATCGTGATGTATTTGTAGGATGGGCCGAAAAAAGTTCGTTTTTTTACAGTGGGTATGTAGGGTAATTGTCGGATGGTTGGATCTGACAGCAAATTATTGTTAGTGCGTTGAGTCTAAGACAACTGTCTCTCGTAACGAAGAGGGACGCTCACTCACAAATATGTGCACCTAGTTATTATTAAAGAAACAGCGAAAATTGGTACCAAAGCATCACATTTTCGACCTAATTATTTCTGTTGCTGTTTCTTCTGAAAAAGACCGTTTTTGAAATAAACGTGTTAAAAACTACCTATGAAATGTTATGACCCAAGAGAGATTGTGTGTGAACCCAGCCTCCTTGGCATGGAATGGCCAGTCCACGGATATCCTTGAAATCGTCAAAGCCTTTACATCCCAGAACGTACGTAGCATGGTTCACCTTCTTTAGAATCAAATGTTATTAGTTATGACAATATGCTTTAAAAATGTAAAGACGATACTTTTCAGTCCCTACAAACTAAAGTTTTAAGTTTCCAAATAAAATATGTTAATAAATAAAATTAATTTGTTATCTTGTAGTGAGTCCTTAGAATGTATTAAATTGATATAGTTTGCATTAAATTATCTGATGTGGTTAAATTAATGTATATGTGTTATTAATAGATTTTTTTTACAATTTCTTTGAGGGGCGCAATTTTGTTTCCTGTTGGAAGCTCGCGTTCGATTCCCGGCTCTACCTCGAAATTTGAAGTGTGGTTTGAGGGCTGGAACGGGGTCCACTCATCCTCGGGAGGTCAACTTAGTAGAGGGGCTCGATTCCCACCTCAGCCATTCTGGAAGTGGTTTTCTGTGGTTTCCCCACTTCTTCCCCAAGCAAATGCCGGGGTGGTACCTAACTTAAACCTACCCTCTCCAATCTTCCCATCCGCCACAAAGCTCCTGTTCAGCATAGCAGGTGAAGATGCCTGGGAGATCTACTGGTCCTCCACTCCAGTTGTATCCAAGGACATTGCCTGTGAGGCGATAGAGGTGGGATCCCTCGCTGAGTCCGCGGGGAGAAACCAACCCTGGAGTGTAAACAGATTAAATAAAAGAAAAAACTAAGTTATGGAATATTGAATACTTTCTCATGAGTTCGTTGTAGTATTTTAAAGGGTTCTGTTACTGTTACATTCTGTCCTCACTGTTTGTCTTTCTATATCTTTCACTTTTTGAACCACTTTCTTACATAACCTCCTGTCAGGAGACGAAGGGAAATGCTCATTCAAGGTAAGACACAGCCCTCGAGGCTTTCTCAGTTTTATTTTTAGGGTAGAGCTAATGACACTGGCGTTTCTTGGTGCAATGAATACGTCAGTAGTGTTTTTAACGTCAACAGGAATGTCTTCCGCTGTTTATTGATGTTGACGTCTCTAGGATATAATGGAGATTGCTGTTTCGTAACTTTGGTTAATTCACGACTATTTTAGGAACCAACTGGTGATCAAATCAAATCCAGGGCTCGTTCACATGGAACCATCGAACCAAGCCTCCTCGCCGTTTGCACCTATCTCGTCCCAATGAAGTATTCACATAAGTCTATATTATGTGTTGTCCAAGTTGAGTTTCAGAGCCCAAGATGTGCACCTTATCATCATCATCGTCTGATGAAGATGTTATATCAATTCCAGTTTAAGCACTGTATGTGTTATTTTGCTCGTGAAAAAAATCGACTTGGTGTTCAGTTACTGAAGTAAGAGTGGCTATCACGCCCTCCGAACCGAAGCCAAAGAGAAGGACGATGTGTTGAAAAAATCCACAGCCCTTTCCAGTCATTCCACCGGAGCAGGAATGGAATGGATGAGAGCCCCATCTAGCGGCGAGGATAGGAATTGTGCCGACTGTCATCTGGGGCAATGATTAAAGACTGACAAAAGAAATGAAATGATATTGGAGGATGTTGTTGGAATAAAAGATGACAGGAAAAATCGGAGTACCCCGAGAAAAGCGTGTCTCACTTCCACTTTGTCCAGCACAAATCTCGCATGGAGTGACCAGGATATGAACCACGGAAGCCTGTGTTGAGAGGACGGCGGTCTTCCGCCTGAACCATGGAGGCTCCATCAAGTGATGAATGAAGGTAAATTAATTAATTGTGTGTAGGATATTATTGAATTGTCATGCTCATGTAACCAGAAAGATCTGTCGGGATGTTGTCCTAAATCGTTATACATCCGATAAAATTCTCCTCACTCCTTGGCTAAATTCTCAACGTCGAGGTCTCCGGTTCAGAGGTTCTTAGGTTCAATTCACGGCCGGGTCAGAGATTTTAATCGCGTCTAAGCCATTCCTCTGACTCGAGAAGTGGGTGTTCGTTTTCCACTGATTCGGGCAGGTGTTGTGGTGACAATTGGGGAGGACAGGGAAGGAAGCGCCTAGTGTGAAAGTGTGAAGTTACACGGCTGCCGACAGTGAGGTTCGAACTCACTACCTGTCGAATGCAAGTAGACAGTTACGTGGCATGGCCAATTCACTCGGTTGGATGTTTATGTTTGTCCTAATACTCTCCTTTTTACGCACATCACCACAGAATCCCGCGATAGTTAATACTTCCCTTAATATGGAGTTGGCATCAGGAAGGGCAACCGGCCGTGAAACAAGATTGTGCTACACAGCTCATACGTGCGGCCCCAGGATATGGGAAATAGCGGCAGAAGAAGATAAAGAATGTAGCTGGTCAGTTGGAAGTCTAGGGCTTTGTGGGGACAAGCATATTGATTTTAATCATAAAACTAATTTTGTAATTTTTGGGTTCAGAGGTGATGTACAAGTGGATTGGAAACTTTCTTGAAATGGCTTACTTGTTAGTTTTACTAAAAAATTGGTTAGAATGGTGTCTAAATATTAATCACTATCCATTCCAGCGGACTGTACCTTTACATGTGGATGGTAGCTATTTGTGAGCCACAATTGCAATTATAGAGTATTACGTGTTATTTAATTTTATTTGTAATACAAGAAGTTTAAAGGTAGAACTTCATTGTTAGAGTATCCAAAAATACTAGATAAACGGGGATAAAAGTCAGGTTGTGAGTTTCACAAATAGGAAAAGTCCTCTCAGTTTTAATTACTGGGTTGATGGGGTGAAATTTCCCTTTGGGGATCATTGTAAATACCTAGGTATAAATATAAGGAAAGATCTTCATTGGGGTAATCACATAAATATGATTGTAAATAAAGGGTACAGATCTCTACACATGCTTATGAGGGTATTTAGGGGTTGTGGTAAGGATGTAAAGGAGAGAGCATATTTGTCTCTGGTGAGACCCCAACTAGAGTTTGGTTCCAGTGTATGGGACCCTCACCAGGATTACTTGATTCAGGAACTGGAAAAAATCCAAAGAAAAGCAGCTCGATTTGTTCTGGGCGATTTCCGGCAAAAGAGTAGCGTTACAAAAATGTTGCAATGTTTGGGCTGGGAAGACTTGGGAGAAAGGAGACGAACTGCTCGACTAAGTGGTATGTTCCGGGCTGTCAGTGGAGAGACGGCGTGGGAGGACATCAGCATACGAATAAGTTTGAGTGGTGTCTTTAAAAGTAGGAAAGATCACAATATGAAGATAAAGTTGCAATTCAAGAGGACAAATTGGGGCAAGTATTCGTTTATAGGAAGGGGAGTTAGCGATTGGAATAACTTACCAAGGGAGATGTTCAATAAATTTCCAATTTCTTTGCAATCATTTAAGAAAAGGCTAGGAAAACAACAGATAGGGAATATGCCACCTGGGTGACTGCCCTAAATGCAGATCAGCAGTGATTGATTGATTGATTGATTGATCTCAATTTGTATGGAATGCTACAAAGCCCTCCAAACAGAGCGCGACCTCACACTTGGAGTAGACAAGACTGGATCGCTATGCATTTTTTTGTGCTGCAATGAGCACAGAGTCTTATTGCCGCTCATTGGCATATGTTCACCTACATTGTTAAAACTTAATTTGAGCGAGAAAGACGAAAATAGCAAGAAAGGAAATATGACATTATGTTCTGCAGTCAGAGTACCGGTTTTAATATTGCAAATATCATCTAAGCAGTTCAAATCTCATTTCAGAAATACATCCAGGTTGATTCACCATTAGTGCCTTGTTATTTGCTGAATAAAAATTCATAAAAAACATTCGAAAGGTAGCAATTTACACAAAATAATGTAAATGAAAACATATTGAACATGGCCAGACCAATGAAATATTTCGATAAAATGAGAAATATGCAGTAAATCAGTTTATTTGTGACTTTTGACCTTGGATGAATGTTGGGACGATAACACACATGTAAATACAGCTAACAATTCAGTCACATTCAGAAACAAAACAAGTTTAAATCGATTTTAGTGAAGAAAATGTAGGCTACATGTAACAATGGAGCCTAAACGGATGGTAGATAAATCCTTAGCCATCTTGATCTTCATATTCGACACAACATTCTAAATGTCATTAGGTCTTTTCACATTGTCAGTACACATTCAGTGCCTTGATTCATGTCTGTAGACGCGTCATTCAGTGTAATTTATAGCCAATACAAATTAATACAGTGGGACCTCGATATCTCAAATCACCTCTGGAGCTAAATTTTATTTCGATTTATCGAAAATTTGAGATATAGAGAATCCCGGTTTTGAGCATATATTGCACCTAATTGAATGCTATGTATCTACGGGCTTATACTGCATACATTATTTTTAACAGTTTTTTAAATATACAAACAAACTCTATTTTTGCAGTCGCTTAAGTGCGGCCAGTATCCAGTATTCGGGAGATAGTAAGTTCGAACCCCACTGTCGGCAGCCCTGAAAATGGTTTTTCCGTGCTTTCCCCATTTTCACACCAGGCAAATGCTGGGGCTGTACCTTAATTAAGGCCACGGCCTCTTCCTTCCTACTCCTAGCCCTTCCCTGTCCCATCGTCGCCGTAAGACCTATCCGTGTCGGTGCGACGTAAAGCAACTAGCAAAAAAAAAAAAAAAAAAAAAAAAAAAAAAAAAAAAAAAAAAAAAAAAAAAGCTCTATTTTACGGTATCACTTTAATTACAACAAGTATTACGGTAATCGAAAGCGACTTTCAACCTATTAGGTCGTGTTACGTACATTCAGTACGTGTTGAAGAGATGTTAAGTACAGAACAAAAATGGCCAACCAGACACCAGTGGGATCCGAACCCACAACCTCCCGATTTCGCGTCGGTTGCTCTACCAATTGAGCTATGGTGGCCTAGGCCATATTTGTTCTGTTGGAAAGGATCTAAGCTACAGGTCTGGTACTACGACCTAATAGGTTGAAAGTCGCTTTCGATTACAATGTGGTCGTGAAAATTCAATATTCATTGACTTGGCCCTCAACGGGCAACTTAAACGCACTCTACAGTGTGAAGGTAGTAGTACCAGACCTGTAGCTTAGATCCTTTCCAACAGAACAAACATGGCCTAGGCCACCATAGCTCAATTGGTAGAGCAACCGACGCGAAATCGGGAGGTTGTGGGTTCGGATCCCACTGGTGTCTGGTTGGCCATTTTTGTTCTGTACTTAACATCTCTTCGCCGCCTCTGTGGTGTAGTGGTTAGCGTGATTAGCTGCCACCCCCGGAGGTCCGGGTTCGATTCCCGGCTCTGCCACGAAATTTGAAAAGTGGTACGAGGGCTGGAACGGGGTCCACTCAGCCTCGGGAGGTCAACTGAGTAGAGGTGGGTTCGATTCCCACCTCAGCCATCTTGGAAGTGGTTTTCCGTGGTTTCCCACTTCTCCTCCAGGCGAATGCCGGGATGGTACCTATCTTAAGGCCACGGCCGCTTCCTTCCCTCTTCCTTGCCTATCCCCTCCAATCTTCCCATCCCTCCACAAGGCCCCTGTTCAGCATAGCAGGTGAGGCCGCCTGGGCGAAGTACTGGTCATACTCCCCAGTTGTATCCCCCGACCAAGAGTCTGAAGCTCCAGGACACTGCCTATGAGGCGGTAGAGGTGGGATCCCTCGCCAAGTCCGAGGGAAAAACCGAACCTGGAGGGTAAACAGATGATGATGATGATGACTTAACATCTCTTCAACACGTACTAAATGTACGTAACACGACCTAATAGGTTGAAAGTCGCTTTCGATTACAATGTGGTCGTGAAAATGCAATATTCATAGTATTACGGTAACTTTATAGAAGACAGTATGCAGTACATACAGTAGTGAAACAAGAAACATACCTTTGGAAAAAATCCGTTAGTCTCTCCTGTTTGTTACTGTTAACCTTTCCTCACGTCACGTTGAAACTTCTCGTCAATACCACGCAGCCGAGATTCGTAAACGGAGCTTGACATCTGCGACTTCGGAGGCTGCTTTCGTAGGTGACCGGTAATTGGTTCACATCCGAGAAACA
The DNA here is from genome assembly GCF_040414725.1 of Anabrus simplex. Classification (NCBI taxonomy): domain Eukaryota; kingdom Metazoa; phylum Arthropoda; class Insecta; order Orthoptera; family Tettigoniidae; genus Anabrus; species Anabrus simplex. Next base: position 1,688,383,999 of record NC_090265.1, on the reverse strand, counting down.
GCGAGGCTGCACCGATTTTACGATCACTAGAAGTTTTAGTTGATCGGTTCCCGTCATATTAGTTCCCAGCATCACTGTAACCCTTTCTCTACTTGTTAACTGTTCCTCACAGATAGAGAATATTTAAGATAAACTTAGATATTATAAAAAAAGTGGTCAGCCTATTCAATACAATTCATAATTTATTATATTAGTACATGTTTCGTCCCCTAATATAATAAATTATGAATTGTATTGAATAGGTGGACCACTTGTTTATAATAATTAAGTTTATCTGCGCACTGGCCTTCGGTTCAGAGGGTCCCGGGTTCGATTCCCGGCCGGGTCGGGGATTTTAACCTTAATTGGTTAATTCCAATGTCACGGGGGCTGAGTGTATGTGTTGTCTTCATCATAATTTCATCCTCATCATGACGCGCAGGTCGCCTACGGGAGTCAACTAGAAAGACCTGCACCTGGCGAGCCGAACCCGTCCTGGGATATCCCGGCACTAAAAGCCATACGACATTTCATTTTCATTAAGTTTATCTGAAATATTCTCCATTTGCTATGTAGTCAATACGGGATTATTATTATTATTATTATTATTATTATTATTATTATTATTATTATTATTATTATTATTATTATTATTAGAAATGAATATGTTAGAGCTTGTTACATGCAATGTTCCTCACAAACCAGAAATGCCGTTTGCACAGTTAATGTTGCACAAAATTCAAGTTACAGAGTACTACTTGCTTCAAGGAAGGAAATGTTTGCTTCGAGATATCGAGAAATTCGTGTAACCAAATTTCGAGTAATAAATAAATACACGTGAAGAATAGGACAAACGGCAGGGAAATTTAAGTTACTTCGAGATATTGAAAATTCGAGTAATGGAGTTTCGAGATATCGATGTTCGACTGTATATACTGTAAGATGGATACCATCTGCGCACTTTTTAGCGATAGATTTACACCCTAGTCAGGACGAATAGAACCTAGTGCTGAAGCGGTCGACCTTGGCAATCTTCGAGATTCGTACTGGCAATCTTTGAAACACAAACTATGAATCGCTTATGCATCGCTGTGCGACGTCTGGCGTACACTTTACGTACTAGTACTGTTGTTATTTACACAGCAAAGCCAAACTATAGAATTCACTCTAGGAATAAGATTCGCATCGAGAAATGTTATATAAAGTGTGTGTGACACAGTTGTTGGCTTAAAATAACAAAGGTTTAGAAAATTCATATCGATCGATCATATTATCGATTCAATTCAGATTTCATTTCCATTCAGTTGGCAGTACTAACGGAACCGGAAGCGCTCCCTCCTTACTCCTCAAACCTGTACACAAATCTATCGCTAAAAAGTGCGCACATAGTAAATATTTAGCCACCATCCTATAAAGGATCCAGTGAATGTACAGAGCCGAAAGATGAGCCGGCACGTGCACCGTCTTACTACAGCTTGCGCAATTATTCCACTTCACCTTGACACCGTATCACAGCGTTATGTTGACATCTGCGAGGGGCTGTCAGTTCTAGCTGTGCAGTAATAAGTAGTAACGGTAAAGAAATATAATGAATAATAATAGATATGTTAAGCTTCCACGGTCTATTTAGTTACTGAGTATTTCTTCCGGGTTGAACCGTGTTGTTGTTTTCTGTAACTTCCGTACAGTTACCCGAAGTTTTGAATACATTGCAGTATTCTTTGTCAAGGCGACTGAAACATCCCTACTCAATCGTCTGAGATACTCACGGCATAAGCCCAAACAGCTTATATCATGTTTATTATTATTATTATTATTATTATTATTATTATTATTATTATTATTTTTACATCGTTATGCCCTACTCAGGAACACGGTTGAACTTGCTTAGCTGATGTGTTGGCCTTCTTTTCCTCCCAAAATCTCTTCATCCTCTCGCTGAGCTTCTTCCTTCGTTCTTCTGTCCAAGTTATAGTAGCTCTGGTGTTGGGTTTGTCTTCAAAGTGGTGATTGTCGATTTTGGTTCTGAATTTACATCTACTTAATTTACATTTACTTAATTACTTCGCAACTCTGCCGTACATACATTCACACATACGGTAAAGAAAATATTATGTAATTAATCCAACTTGCTCAATACATTACATGTTAAGTAAAAACACGTTAAAGGTACGTGTTTCGGCCGTATTGGGTGTTCTTCAGCCTTGAAAAAGAAATATAAAATTTACAGAATACTCTAGAAAAACACGACACTAAAAGTCCATATGAAAGAATTAATCTTGAAACGCTTTAACATGTCTTAACATTCCCCCCCCGCCCCTTTTATGATACTTGTTCGTGGTGTTGACCTCTGTAGATCTTTTGCCACTAGTTTCACCATATGATAAGAACCTGCGTGTAAGTGTAATTGCCGAAGTGTAGAGTGTTGAGTTTGAGGAAAGGAACGTCCATAAGAACGACACCCTTGATCAACTTAGTGTGGGTATGGTTAGTTGATGACATCCACGGAATATTCTGTCTGTCGTAAGAGGTGACTAAAAGGAGACCCCCAGGGGAGTGTGTGTTTGTGACGCCGGGTGACAGACGGACGCGTTGCCCGCTACATCGCGGGGCCAGAAATGTCATAACATAAAAACGAACATAACCAAAAAAAAAAAAAAAAATCACATAGAGGATATATATAAAAACTTTTTCTTGAAGTCTTGATGATAAGTATCAATAACATCAAAATTATCATCTTGTAGAAATATATGGAAATTGACAAGTCATATTTACGTATTTCTTCACTGTAAAGTCAATAAGTACGGAACAAATATGAGATTGTTAAATTGCAATACATACATACAGACGTCATTCCATTGTTGTACAGTACGTGGAAATGTTTATTTTTAGTCAACGGTATGATATACGATTCTAATGCAAAAATACGTTTTATGGAAGGGATTCCGGGTGTTTAAATTTTGCTGCTCCTTTCCCGTTTGGAGGAAATGAGAATATTTACAATTTTTGTACTGGACGGAATTGGGAATGAAATTTGACCATAAGTGGGAATCGAGATTCACCCGACAGTTATCAAGGCTCCTCCTCAATCAAGGAAGGGGACCAACATGTGAAGGATACCATCAGATCCGTTCTTCCCCGGAGCACAAGCTACAAGGTCGTCTGTAAATTACACTTTTCCACACGAATCCTCCTTTCCCAGTGACCTCAAGAAATCATGGAACGCATATAACTGGTAGACACGATGTTATAGCACTCGGGACGTAAGGCTGTGCACTGAAAAGTAAATATCACTGCCTTGTTCTCTTTATTTTAATTGGTTCATCACTGCTGCCAACTTGACTAGTTACATATTAAAATTACCAAACATAACCATAACAAACTAAGCTCAATGTAAGCATAAAAAATGGAGGTTCCCTTACCCAACTAAATGATAAAAGTTAAGATGAAATAAAATAAGATATTCATAATAAAGTAGGTTTTCAAGCTCAATAAGGAATTAAGGAAATAAACGCTCTCTCTCACCCTCACTCAGGGAAATATATTACTTACACATATACCGGAAGTCAATCAGAATACACAAAGGCTAAGTTTGCAAATCGTACCGAAGTCAGGACAAGGTTAGGTTATGATAGGCTGATAATGAATTTTCCTTTCATTTGAACTGATTCTTATTAGGTCAAGAACTTGTCCAGCCCCGCGGTGTAGGGGGAAACGCGCCCGCCTGTCACCTGGCGGCCCCGGGTTCGATTCCTGGCCGGGTCAGGGGTTTTTAATTGTAAACGATTAATATCCCTGGCCTGGGGACTGGGTGTTTGTGCCGTCCTTAACGTTCCTTTCCTCACATTAAACACTCTACACTTCCGCAATTCCAATTACACGCAGGTTCATATAATATGGTGAAAGTAGGGGCAAAAGATCTCTATAGGTCGACGCCCCGAACAAATCGCACATTTTATTTAAAAAAGGTTAGAAACTTAACATAGAAACAAGATTAAAATAAACTTTTTTTGATAATATTACTGGTTTTTACGTTCCACTAACTACATTTTATGGTTTTAGGAGACGCCGAAGTGCCTGAATTTAGTCCCGCAGGAATTCATTCAAGCGCCAGTAAATCTACCGACACGAGGCTGACGTATCTGATCCCCTTCAAATACCACCGGACTGGGCTAGGATCGAACCTGCCAAGTTGGAGTCAATCGTCTGAGCCACTCCGCCCGGTAAAATAAACTGTTAACCTCGTTAATGTTGCAACTCTTATCGGATCAATACGTTGTCTTCTCTTTTCAATAACTCTTAGCAATTTATGTTATCCTTCTGGATTGAACTGATTTTTGTAGAGGAGGTAATATTGCTTTACTTTTCGGAGGAGTTGTTGCAGATTTTCCTTGTTTCTTAGACATCCTAACTGAATTCTAGGCGTAAGAATTGGACGAAATAAGACCGTATTAATAAAATGCTGCGTTTGTCACTTCACACCAACTACGTCATTAAATGTATTATTCGAACTTGCCACTATTACAATTACCTGGTAGTATCCGAACAGATCTACAGTCCTACAGAAAAATATATTTTACTTATACTCGCAGACGTAACGCTAGTGATTTTGCCTACTTTAACTTCCATTGCCTCTTTCGAATTTTAAAGCCTTTCGTGCATTTTTGAGTTGTTATGGATACTTTCTATCATTATATACATATTAATCAGTGGAAAATAATAATAATAATGGTGTTACTGTTTTTACGTCGGACTAACTAATTTTTCGGTTTTCAGAGACGCCGATGTGCCAGAATTTTGTCCATCAGAATTTCCTTTATGTGCAAGTAAATCTACCGACACGAGGCTGGCTTATTAGAGTACCTTCAAATACCGCCGGACTGAGCCAGGTGCGAACCTGCCAGTTGGGGTCAGAAGGCCAGCGCCCTACCGTCTGATCTACTAGGCCCGGCTAAAATAAAATACAATGCCAATGTATTAATAATAAAAGTAAAACACTTAATTATAATTATAAAGGAGAAATAACATTTGCACAAACAATAATTTCGTATTTTACGAATTTCACTCCATAATTCAACGGGTCGAGAAGTTTGCCAGGTCCTGTACTTGCTATGCAAGATGAAGTAACTTACATTAAACCATTTTTGTTAGTTTAGTGTCCATTCTTTTAATGCCTGTTCCACGCTTTACTCATCTTCTTATGCAATGCATACAACACCTCTGATTATGTAATATGCATTAAAATGTCCATATTTACCGTCGTTGTAAGATATACTGTACTTCTGTCAGTGCAAAGAATCAAACTGAGCAAACAGAACGAAAATTAAACAATTTAATTAAACATTTAATTAAATACTTCGTAATATCACTGAAAAGTCAAAGTATTTCTTTTCCATTACTGAGTCTGGTGAGTTTATCATTTTTGTCCGTAATTTATTTCCTTCTGTTGGAATACAAATACCACGTGGTTCGTTGGAAAGCTGTCATTCAGTGTCAACTCCTTCTAGTTTAGCGTAAAGAACATCCATTTGATATTTTCTAATCGTTCTCGACAAAGTGAAACGCAGCACGTAACTCAATAATAATAATAATAATAATAATAATAATAATAATAATAATAATAATAATAATAATAATAATAATAATAATAATAATAAATTATTTTTAGATTTTGGTCATCAAAGGACCTCGAAAATTAACATTGTATATTCGTCTTGATTTTTTATTTCTTGACTTCCAATAGATCTTCATCCTTTCACTTTGGTGTTTTCTCCTCTCTTGTGTCCAGATGTTATTGCCTTTGCTCTTCTCCATCTTCTGGAAACCCTTGCAATTTTGTATAAACCTTCTGAAGCTTTTGTAAACATGGTTAAACACTCATATTGTCACCGTGCTGTAATCCATCCTCATTATGTGACCAAAAATATAATAATAATAATAATAATAATAATAATAATAATAATAATAATAATAATAATAATAATCTGACTCCTTGACTGAGTGATCAGTGTAGCAGCCTTCGATTCAGAGGGTCACGGTTTCAATTCCCGATCGGGTCGGTGTTTTAGCAGCATCTGGTTAATTATTTTGCTTGAGGACTGGGTGTTTTTGATCGTCTTAAGAATGCTACGTACAACACACTATGAACCACCACTGAAATACGTTACAGTCAATACATCCCTCCACGTGCGGTTGACGTCAGGAGGAGCATTCGCTCTTAAAACTCGGTATAATCCACATTAGCGTCGACTAGGTGATTCGAAGAATTGTTAGTAGCTTTACTACCGCGTTTTTAATATTTAATTTAATTAATTTATTTAATTTTTATTTTTTGTTTTCTATATTTTTGAAAGAATTTAAGAGAGCTTGCTTCAAGACCAAGTCACAGATAGGTAGATGGACTTACCGGCAGCTGGTAGAAGACTCGCCGCTCCATACCCATCCTGCCCGCCGGACGGTCTGTCTCTAACTGCAGTGGCTCATCCTCTCCCACCTGCTATCCACCTGATCCCCACTTCTCTCTCATCATAGTTTCCACTTCTCGAAGAGGACGGGCTCGGAAGTGAACTGAAGCTTGCCAAGGGAGGAAATATGAGAGTTAATTGAGTGCTCGTTGCTCGTTCTAGATAGAAACAGTATTTTCTCATCGGTGTCGTAGCATAGCGTAGACAAAAATACACCCCCCTTTCAGATGCCAATCTCATTGATGATTGCGACGGTACGGAGGCTGTTGAAATATAGCCTCACTTACTCTAGACGAGTTTGCTAGCTACTCGCTTGCGAATTTACTTACTGCTACGAAATTTACTATGTGCACGAATTTTTATGAAGTAATAGGTTAGAATTCAAACTTACTGAAGCGAGTAACAAGTATACACTAGTTTGCACAACGATAATGCTTTGAGTTTTGCATACACATTAGGGGTACGGCCTATCAGAACCCCTAGATCTTATGTCACTCATGCAACAGTAGTGCTATGAGTTTTGCATAAACTTTAGAGTTACGGTCTATTATAGTAGCATAGAACTTACGCTACTCTTTTTAATTTTTTCTCTTTTTCATCTCTTTTTTGTATGTTTCTAATTTATATGTTTCCGATTATTAATTGACTTGATGAATTGACCTTATACATTTAGGACGAACACAAACACCTATCCCCGGGCCTGAGAAATTAACCAGACGAAGTTAAAATCCCCAACCCGGCCGGGAATCGAACCCAGGACCCCAGTGACCAAAGGCCAGCATGCTAACCATTTAGCTGTGGAGCCGGACGCTCTCGCAACTAGTACGCTCTAGATTTGAATACGCGACTGTTAAATGGAACCCATGTAACAATAAGGGTATCGAAATAATAGAAAAAGGCCAGAAACGTTTCCTCTATACATGAGAAAATATGGTGAATTTCCTTTGAATATAAGCTACGAGTGTCTTCTCGTAGATGCCCATTTCAAATCTCTTAAATCACGTAGAGATTTTTGCAATATTATATTTATGTACAAAGTTGTAAATAGCACCTTTCATAATTCGTATTTTCTATCGTTATTGAAATTCAATGTCCCACAGGTGAAAACACGACTTTTATTTGCGTTCTACTGTCAAAATGTGAAAACAGCCATTCACAATAGCTTACCACTTCACAGAATATGCGATAAGTATAACAGAATGGCCGTGAACAATATGGAGCTATATTTCGGCTGTAACAAGCAAACTTTTCTCCATCAGCTCAGGCTCATGATTTAGGCTGTAAACATTTTTCGTATTTGATTATATATTAATCTATCTATATAAATAAAATCGTAACAATCATGTGTCTGTAGATTGACTATTTTGGCGAAATTTCCGTTCAGTTATCCGTTTCAGGTGTAATAATAACCATCTGCATCTTGTTTTAGCTTTGGTGTCTGTTTGTCTGTATGTCTATAACTCGAATACTACTGGATATATTTCTACCAAAATCCATATTTAGAATCCAGATGTCCTTGGGTAGGTTTTAAGACCAATATTGTTTCTAAGTCACTGAACTGACTGAGGGTTTATACGAAACCGAAACGATTTTGCACTCCCACAGAATGTACACAACCAAACTAAATGAAAATCTACCTGCCTTAATGGAAATCAATTTCTAAACCTTTTTTCTCATGTACATCATTTCGATATGAGGATAAATAAGGGAGATATCATTAACGGACCGGTTTTTTGTACAAGTCCCACCGCACTTAACTCAAGAGGCGGGTACGTGTAAAACATGTTTCTTATAACTTGAAAACTACTGGAGATCTTTCAACCAAACTTCATATTTAGCATCCACCTGTCGAAATGTAAGTTTTTAGATACACACCATGTCAAATTCCCGGAATGGACTGGGGATTTACAGGAAACAGTGATTTTACTCTTCCACAATATATCCAAGAACAATCTAACTGGAAATCGACCAACCTTGATGGAAATCCATTTCTAAATTTTTTCTCATGTACATTCTTTTCGGTAGGAGGATTAATAATGGAGATATCATGAACGGTCTGTTTTGCAGCTTAAGTACAGGGGACATAGCCCAAAATGTGTTTTACATATAGCAGATTCCTCACCTATATAAATAAATTCGTAACGACCGTGTGTCTGTACATTGACCTTTTTGGCTAAATTTTCGTACAGCTAACTGTTTCAAGTGTAATAATGACAATCTGCATATTTATTAGCTATAGTTTCCTGATTGTCGTAATTTTGACCCCTCCCCCCCCCCGCCAAATCACGATTGAGGCACAATCTGCCAGACGAGCTAGAAAATTTAAATTTGTCGAAGTTATATGTTTTAACCTGTAATCGACGGAAAGTTTCCAAGAGCTTTAAATATTTAACTTTTTACCCCCGAAAATATCGGAATATTGAGGCAATTTTAATGACGGTACAGACCTTCGTTTCGAGGTATTTCGCAGATAAACCGTAAATCGTATCACAAAACGGATTGCACAATCTCAGTTCAATTTGGAGTGATCTACAACTTTATTCCTATGACGTTTCATCGTATCTCTATTCCTTATATGTTAGATTTGTCTCTATTTCTCGATTGTACCTACATTTTTCTCTTTGTACACGTATAATTCGTAGTTCGAATCACTTATACGAAAGGTAGAATAATCTAATTCTACACGAACATGGACCACCCAGTATCCATACGTGAGCCAAATGTTTGTAGCTATCATATTAGTACCTAAAAGTAATGCACTGTGAGAAAACCTTACCCAAATTTCACCTTATTCAACGCTTCTAACTCAATTTCACTCATAGATAGATGAGATAAGAGAAGATATCTCATGACCAGCCATTTAGTCCGCTAAATGGGGCGTGTTATAGTACAATCCACTTGTCGATATGACGTACCGTTTAGCAGGAATTAGTCTGTAAATGAAGGTTTGCGATATTGTAAACATGCATATACTTCGTATGCCGATCTATATATATATTCACTGAAGTCGATTTGTAGTCGTAGAAAGGGTGTGTTGCCATTATAATTAATATTTTACATCGATAGTTACTCTCAGCAGGAAGGTGTCTGCTATTGTAATCATTACTCTCCCCATGGACTTTGACTGGCAGTAGGAAGGGGATCCTTTTCTAACTCCTTTGTATCTAGCATTAGTAACGAGGACTAGCATTGTAAATAATAATTCAGTTCTCGATTTGACTGCCACATTTCAAGGAAGCATGCAGTTTTGTTCAAAACTCCCCTAACCGATTGTGTTTAGGAGTAGGCAAGTGTGCTCGCCATTATAAACAAATTTACTCATCTAAAATGTGACTGGCATTAGGCATTGTGTTCTTGCTATTATAATGGATACTCACCAACTCGGTGTGGCTGTCATTAAGAAAAGGGGCCTCTCATTATAATGATAACAGCACAACTCAATTTTGACTGGCAGTAGGGAAGGTGCCTGCTATTATAATAAAAACTCCTCAATTGTAATCTGTCTGGAAGTAGGAAAGGGCGCCTGCCATTGTAACGAAAACTCTCAAAATCGATTGTGACCGCCAACTAGGGAATGGAGCCTCCAATTATAATGAAAAATTTCTTACTCTATTGTGAATGGTAGTAGACAAGTGAAACTGCCGTTATCATCCCAACTCCGCAACTCGCACTTTACATTGGAAACAGCGTTCGACAATCTCCCCGTGCTGTTTCTGGATAACACTAAGTGGTATGAAAATTAAGAAATCGTATCCAGTATTCGGGAGATAGTCGGTTCGAACCCCACTGTTGGCAGCGCTGAAGATGGTTTTCCGTGGTTTCCCATTTTCAAACCAGGCAAATTCTGGGGCTGTAACATAATTAAGGCCACGGCCGCTTCCTTTCCACTCCTAGCCCTTTACTGTCCCATCGTCGCCATAAGACCTGTCTGTGACGGTGTGACGTAAAGCAACTTGCAGAAAAAAAAAGAATTAAATAATTTTATTTACTGCATGTACAGTAATTTACTTCGATATCCGTATACAGTGTAGAATACCGTAGTGAAGCACGAGTACATTTGCTAGTTATATAGCAATTAAGTTAGTAATGATTATTACACGACGTTACCACCCTTGCCACCATCATGTTCATTTCTTTATTTCTGATTAATCATTAACCCAACCTCATTATCTTGATCATCACCATTTATACAGTTATTTAGTATATATACTGGTGTATTTTAAATTTGTAAGCATACTGTAAATGTTGTATACTTTTCATTAAAACTAAATTAAAAATTACGGAAGAGCAGTGTAGACTACACTTTGCAATAAGCAAATTAGTTTGCATTGTACCCTACTGCTGCCGAAAAGTCCGGGGTCCAGAATAACGTTGTCTAGTAAACTACCGCTCGTTCTACTAGCGCGAGTGAAGTTGAGGACTGGGCTACTTTCATTCCTACTCGGTTGCTGTTTTACTATCTGCCTAGAAAACTCTCCTCTGTGTGGTTTCAGTGGTTGAAAAATGTTGACATAAGTATTTCGAGGAGGAATTTATTGTTGCTACCTTGAATCTTCGAAAGGAATTTTAAAAAGAAATGTAGAACTTCGTGCATAAGAGACTGGGCAAGATGATGAGGAAAATGTAATTCATGCCTTACTTTACTGAAAGAGTAAAAAGGGAAGATTTTACAGGGTGAGTCCCACAAGGGTTGCCGTCCTCTGTGCATACCGCCTGTCGGTAAATGGGAGCGCAGTCACCGCCACACCGGTCCTGTACTCCCGTAGAAAATCCCCATCAACTTCGATGAATGGATAATCAGATTGAAGAACAAATAGAAAAGCAATAAAACTTACCCCACTACAGTGAGTGTTGAAAATGCTACCTCTCTCTGCCAGTAGCATAGCCAGGATCGGCCGATGGGGGGTTGGAGTTACGAAATGATGATAGAACACACTGAAGGTGCATGCATGACTTGTCATTATGAGGGCACTGTTGCAAGTGAATTACGGATTTGTTGGTTCTACAATTATGACTCTGAATCTTTATTTAGTTTATTTTTATTATCAGTTTCTGTTTATTTTATTTTTATAACAACTTCATGGAGGGAGGGGGTTCTAATCCACAGTAACCCCTATACATCTCTGCCTATACCGTGGCACTGTAGTGTGTGATGTTGTTCGGATTCATTGTCTACAGTTCGTCCTCATGAATCTTCAAAATGTCGGTGTCAATTGCATTTAAAAAACGACAGCACAGGAAAATACGCTGTTAAACACTTAATTCAGACGCCATGTAATGCACGAAACTGATCAGTTATTGCTGTGTAAGAAGCAATCAAGATGTACGCTGTACGGAAGCTTATCGCAGATTGGCTGCGGCCATGATATCACTGGGTGAACTATATGGGCCAGACGGCTATTGTATCATTCACTCGCCCAGGTACTGCACAGGGGATAACTAGCAATTTGACTGAGGATAGTACTGTTTAATCTAGCGGAATATTTTGAAATTAGTCTGGGCCCTGTTTGATGCGTTATTGTAGTTACTCGATGGATTGATTGAGAAAGATGACATTTGAGCAGCTGTGTGGCAAATGGGCGAATTTACTATCTGTGTGTAATGCAGCATTTTCATTCATTGGTGGATAGCTAGTAAGCTCGCCCAGTGTAATTTTGTAATTACACATTCCATTTCTTTACTTGTAGGGAACTGAAAATTTCGGTGAATTGTGGTTGTGATATGGTTATGACTGTGTTTCATTTTACATATTGTTGGTAATGTTTCATATTTTTACATGTTATGTGAAGAATGTAACATTTTATTATTCCATAATTTAAAAAAAAATGTGTCAGCTCGTTTAATTTTCAGACTATAGTAAACTAATTTGTGAATTTCATCCGACTTCCTGCGATGCTGAACGGTACTTCTCAGCCTACAAGGGAATTTTATCGGATAAGCATCGACACATAACAATGGAAAACACGGAGAAGTACTGGGTGACATCAAGATAAAAACGTTACCGTTCTGTTTGTGTTAATTAATAGGGGTTTAAAGACAGATTCTACATTAACTTTATTTAGTAACAATTATTTGTTTCATCTTCAGAGCACGAGGCCAAGAGGAAATTAGTTAAAACAATAAATTGTGTATATACTCCGCGATTTACAGTTCCTAACATTATTTTTTAAATATCTGAAGTATTTTGATTATGCCATTAATTCGATTATTTAATACTGACAAAATTAGAAAAATTAGGCTACCGGTATATCAATTATCTAAATCAAGAATGATTTTGCCATGAAATATGGAGGTATTTAAAACAATGTTACTGTCTCATATCATAACCATACGTCATGTCCGGCTCAGTGGCTGGCTTTTGGTCACTGGAGTCCCGGGTTCGATTCCTGGCAGGGTCGGGAATTTTAGCCATCATTGGTTAATTTCGCTGGCACGGAGTCTGGGTGTGAGTGTCGTCTTCATAATAATTTCAACCTCATCACGACGCGCAGGCCGCCAACGGGAGTCAAATCAAAAAACCTGCACCTGGCGAGCCGAACTTGTCCTCGGACACTCCCTGGACTAAAAGCCATACGCCATTTCATTTCACCATAATTCATAATAAAAGGAATGTACGACAAATTTGGAAATTTAGTGCATTAATACTGTTGCATATTTTATGAAGGTTACATATTTAATTACGCATTTCACTGATATTTACTACATTGTTATTTTCGTATTTTGCACTTTGATATTATATAAAAATCCGGGCCCTAATAAGAATATTCTGAACACAACTAATTCATATGGATGTTTAGTCAATGAACGTGGCATTCCTAAGCAAAAAATTATCGCCCGTGTCGATTCGAAATAAATTGCAGGTTCCGTAGCAATGATCATGGTATCAACAGTCAACCATTAGTTGGCCTGCTTTTAGCGTAGCATTTATCTGCCACTAACAAATCTTGTCTTGACAACCGCTTCGTGCTATGTTTAACACTGTGTCAGCAGTCAGGGCGAGAAGATGAAAGACGTGTTGTAACCGAAGGGTGTCTTTGTTATGCGTGCTGTTGCTACACTGGCTTTGACCGGAATCCGTTCGTTTTCCTCTTGGGTTCATCCGGCAGCGATACACCGAGTCCGCAGTAAGGTACAGTGGTATATGAAGGTGAACAGACAGGAGCAGTGGTATCGCTACACACGACCGGTATTGCGGATATAAAATTTGCCTCGGCGGCACTAACGCTGCTTACACGGTTGACCGCGCGTACCGCTTATCATTTAGACGATGAGTTTTGAAAAATAACTTCTCTTACTACCGGCAGTGAACGAGGACGAAGATAGAGAAAAGACGTAAGTGGTTACCACGCTACCAATATCATCCCCTATACTATAATGTTCTTTGATAATGATGATGATATTAAGAATATAAGTTTCCATGTGTCGTAATGAAGTGTAATAGGCACATTCTTGTACAGCTTTACCTTGGTGGGGTTCCGAGTACGGTCTGTGTGTTGGCCCTGTTTTACGGCCGGATGCCCTTCCTCACCCCAAATCAGTGTGAAGGAATGTATTCAGTATTGCGTGTTCCTATAGTGGTTGGTAGTGTGTTGTATGAATATGAGGAAAATAGTATTGGGACACCCAAACACCCAGTCCTCTGGTCAAGGACCAGATGCGATAAAATCCCTGATCAACTCGGGAACTGAACCAGAGGCCTTCCGAACAGAAGGCCTCAACGGTGACCATTCAGCCAAGGAGCCGACTGCTCTAGCTAACTGTAAAATCCAGAATGAATTTTTGAATAGTGAATTGCATGTTTTGCAGCAGAAGAAGCATATGACTCCATAAAATCCGTATACAGAGTGGTTGGAATTAACGTGAACCAGATATACTAGCGTTGGAGGATTGGCCATACTGATAAATGAAAAATCCTCAGCCTGTTTCCAGTCACAGGACTGGCGAGGATAGGAATTGTGCCGGCTGCCGAAGCCTGTCGCACTCCTCTGGGGAAATGATTAATGGCTGACAAATGAAATGAAATGATATTGGAGAGTGTTGCTGGAATGAAAAATGATAGGAAAACCGCAGTAACTGGAGAATAACCTGCCCCACCTTCGCTTTGTCCAGCACGAATCTTATATGGAGTGACCGGCATTTGAAATACGGAACCCATCGGTGAGAGGCCGGCACACCACCTGCTCAGCCACGGAGGCTTCCATACTAATACATCACGTGAAAAAAATAGTTGGATATTTCACACCGTTGTCATTTTATGTGTTGAAATTAGACAATCAGATCGCTTCGCAGGCGAATTCAAATGGCTTTGCGAGGCGGTGCTACTAAATCTTTGCGTGGATTTAAAACAAGCTTGAAGGCACCAATCGAGGAAATGACTTCGCCAGGAGAGGTGTCTGAATACGACCTCCCAGCTGACAGGTTGGCTCCATAGCAAGAACGCTACGGTACAATAATTTCTTGTGACTATTTCTAGGCTTGTGCAGCCCTTGTAAAGCAGACAGCCCCCACCCCCGGACGACGGTGGGCGGTACCTGTCGTGTATAGGAAACTGCTTCTTATTGTAGTGGAGGATAGTGTTGTGCGAGTTGCGGGGATGTTGGGGTATAGTACAAACACCCGAAGCAAGTGAGTTATTCATTTAAGGTTAAAATCTCCGACTCAGCCGGGAATCGAACCCGGGGCCTTCTAACATAAAAAACACTATGCTGAACTTTCAGCCAAAGAACCGGATCACGCTACCGCGGCACCGGCTTAAACCCACGGTGTGTGCGTGTGTGTGTGTGTGTGTTTGATGCTGGCAAAGGAAAGAAAGGATGTCCGGCCTTGAAATTAGGCTTAATACAGATTAGTGGAGCGTAGACTTTTAGGCAGTGAAATGAAATGGTGTATGGCTTTGAGAGCCGGGAGTGTCCGAGGACAAGTTCGGCTCGCCAGATGTAGGTCTTTTGATTTAACATCCGTAGGCGACCTGCACGTCGTTACGCGGATGAAATGATGATGAAGACGACACGTACATCCAGTCCCCGTGCCAGAGGAATTAACCAATTATGGTTAAAATTCCCGACCCTGCCGGGAATGGAACGCGGAACCCCTGTGACCTACGGCCAGCACGCTAACCATTTAGCCATGGAGCCGGACTTTTAGGCAGTAATAGGTTAGAAGGCAAATGTAGTGAAGCGAGTAACAAGTATATACTAACGTGCACAACGATTATGCTGTGAGATTTCCATAAACATAAGGGGTACGAACTATCAGAACCCCTAGAGTTATGTTACTCTCGCTACATTATGGAAGAGCGGTCTGGACTACATTTCCCAAGAGCCAAATTAGTTCGCTTTCTAACCTATTACTGTGTGACCTTCCGAGGTCAGATGTCAGGAAAGACGAGGTATCATAGTTTCTGCAAACGTCTACGGTGCACACAAATTTCTGCTTTCTTCACAGAATTGCTAATGGTACTCTTGAATGCACATCTCTGTTACCCCATCTCCCGTTACATGCTCATCTATAGTGCTATTAAAACAATGTGCGTGTTCTGACAGTTCGCAGCACGTGGCGCCGAACAAAGGAGTGGGAGCGCTGTGTTGCCACATGATCCGGCATGAGTTACTACATCACAGTCAACAGCTCTCGTTCTGCGCTAGGCTCTGCGGAAAATAATATCCATTAACGGCGATCATGAAAGAGTTAGAAAAACGTTAAATATCGTTGCTATTATTCCAAGATGGCTCAGCAGTAATTTTATCAGCT
The DNA here is from genome assembly GCF_040414725.1 of Anabrus simplex. Taxonomy (NCBI): domain Eukaryota; kingdom Metazoa; phylum Arthropoda; class Insecta; order Orthoptera; family Tettigoniidae; genus Anabrus; species Anabrus simplex. Next base: position 1,688,367,806 of record NC_090265.1, on the reverse strand, counting down.
CAAATATCGTAAGACAAACTCCTCATTCGCCTTCCTCATAGGCTTTAATGAGTCGGGTTTTGCCCGGTGTTGATAACCTGTCATGTGATGGTCCAATTACATCCACTCCCTCTCTTTCCCCTTCACCTTCTTCCCAAGGCTCCTTTTCTTTCTTTTCTTTTTCTTTCCCTATTCTAATTACTGTAGCTTGAGACATTTTAAAGCTGCTGCTGTTCTTTCTACAACTTTGTTAACGTCTATCAGTGGGCCTCCATTTTTCCCTTCAGCCTCAAAATATTCCCGTAAGGCACATACCATATCGCGAACTTGACCACGTATAGCGAAGCCATGCCTCTCCATTACGCTTGCCTTTTTTCTAGGTGAATGAATTCTAGGTCGCCCTCGGTGTTTAGCGGCGCTCTGAACGGGTTGCAACATTTTGAATTCAGTAAATGAGACGGTGTTAAAATTACACTATACTACACAATACTATAATTTACACTACACTAGAATGCCAGCCTCGATAACGATACACTTATTACCACGAACACAATAGCACTATAATATTTAGTTGATTTAAAAAACACACTATACTGACAATGATATCTCTCAAAGTAGACATTGTTAGCCCAGCCACATGTGTTACGGTATACTATATTGGCAACGTGGAACTCGGACCGACCGCCTCACGAAGCTTTCAGACAGCGGGGGTAGGAAAAGGGAGAGTGCATGCCGAGCTGGGATTGGCTGAAACGGGAGGCGTGTACCGGTTGCCATAGTAACTGCCACCTCCTACTACCACGCTGAGAGCTGTCAGAACACGCACATTGTTTTAATAGCACTATAGGTAGGATCCGAAATAGACCACTGCTCCAGGTTTCGCGCGTGCGTCTAACACTCCAGTAAACGCTCCATATTCTATCGCCTTCCCACCATAGCAAATGCCGTGCACGAAGGTGACATCGTCATTTCCTATCATCTCTTCAAAACCAAAATGAAACGTATACTAAAGGAGTAAGCCCTCGATTCCTTTGTAGACAACCTGGCTAGAACATTACTGATACTTGTTGTTTAAAGATGCATAATATCTAGGCTATCGGCCAGAATATTAATAGTAACACAGATATTATTATATACGTCTTTCCCGTTGTTATTTATTTTATATCTTATTCTAAAGAATTTGTTAATGTTAAGTTCGTTCTTCATTAAATGTTATTGCTTCTTTTCTTACTGTTAATATCCTACAGTATATTGTTATACAATCAGTGCAGTACTTTGTATTTGTGACTGATGATAAATAAATAAATAAATAAATAAATAAATAAATAAATAAATAAATAAATAAATAAATTGCAGGTGACCTCGCTCTCCTTACTTAGTCTCCTGAACAAATCAATTGCCTGCATGAATGCGCACTTAATATTGGCCTCAAAAACTACTATTAAAACCCACTTCATTTCTCCACCACATCTTCTGTCTACCCATGGTAGAATCTTGAAAGTGGAACGATTCAAGTACGTTGGTGAATGGGTTGAATCCAACAATTCTGAAAAGTTCATCGTCTGAACACGTGTCACCAAGTTTGAAACAGCCTTCCGACTCACTCAAAAGATATATAACAAAAATTCCATCTCTCGAAATGAAAAAAATCGACATTATCAAACTGTAATTAGACCTGAAGAATTATGTGCAGCAGAATGTTTTAACACTTCGAACGCATAGCTTGCTTAAAAAACTGGCAATTAAGGAAAGGAGGATTATCCGAAAAATGTTTGGTCTTAATCTCAAGGAGGGTTTTAACAGATTTCGGAGCAACTTAGACATATATGCCGTCACCGAAAAGATATTAAGCATAATCCGGAAGAGGAGGATAAAAAGTTACGCTCACCTCTTCAGATTGCCAGCTGAAAGAATCTGTAAACCTTTGTTATCCTACTTCAGAAGTCTCAAAAATATCCCTCCTTGGTTGGTGGAGATCGATAAGGATCTTTTAAGGAATGAAATAGAAACAGACATTCAACTCCGAGCGCCACTAAAACACAGACAGGTTCACCAAGAAGAAGTCACAACTCGATTGAAGAATATCCATTCTGATATATGGTAGAAAGCACACTCCAAAAGGATGAAAACCTGATGGGCCCGCAAGAAGACAAACAGTTGAGATCTCGTACTCCTTACTGACCCTAACGATGAATAATAATAATAATAATAATAATAATAATAATAATAATAATAATAATAATAATAATAATAATAATAATAATAATAATAATAATAATAATAATACCCGTGTGGGGATTTACCGGTTACCTCGATCGGGCGCGTCCCATTGGAATTGGGGAAGCTCGCTGGCTCTGCCGCCAGCAGAGTCAGAGGGTAGTAGGGAAATAAAATACCACCGTGAAAAAAAACTGGTCCCTTGCCAGGGTTACGGCGAAGACTGGTAAATGACCAGAAGCCAGCAAACATCTTGAGGCAACCTCTAGGGCTAACAACCCTAGTTGTAAAAGGATGGGTACCCGTCCAAAGCAAAGTCAAGTCAAAAAGCATGATGGCACAACATTTCAAGAAACATACCCCAGGGGGTAAATCTTCGGATAAATCCCTCGTCGTGAACGCCAGGGCGCACGAGTCTCGTTCGGATTCTGGGGGAGACTCGACATCATGCAAGAGACGAGTCGGAGCGTCTCGGTGTACCCCGAAGAGTCAAAAACTCAGGCCAAAATCTAAAACCTTTCTAGCAACTTTCAACATAAATTCACTTACATAAACTGGCAAGCTGAAAACCCTCCCCAAAGCTCTTCACGAAAATCAGATATCCATAATGGCCCTACAGGAAACAAGGTACCCAGATGAAGAGATTTTTGAATCCGAAGGCTACCGATTTTTCAAGAGCAAAGCGCAAAGAGGAATCCTCAATGGAGCTGTGATGCTTGGAACCGCGTTTGCTGTTAGAACCAAGATCCTTAAATAGGTTGCAAATTTCGAACCTGTGAATGACAGATTGTCTATACTCACAATGAAATGCGCGAACAAAACCTACGCCCTAGTTAACGCACATGCTCCTACAAACGATAAGAACAAGTCTGATCCAGACGAAGTTGATAATTTCTGGGACCTACTGGATGAAAAATTAAACAAAATCCCCAAACACCATGTCAAGCTTCTTTTGGGTGACTTCAATGCCCAACTAGGTCGTGAACAGAAGTACAAGAAAGTTATAGGAAATTACCCTGCTCACAAAAGAACCAATCCCAACGGCAAAAGACTGGTGTCCATTTGCGAAAATCACAACCTGCAGGTCATGTCGACCCACTTTCGCCATCTACCCAGAAAGCAAATGACTTGGCGTTCTCCCGTCCAAGCTCTCAGAGAGTTCCAAATTGATCATGTTGCAATCTCCAGGAGAAACAGCCCTGAGATTATGAATGTCAAGGTAAAGAAAGGCATCAGTGTGGCCTCAGATCATTATATGCCTCTTATCAAATTCAAACCAATTCCCGCAAACACAAGGAGAACAACCAAACAGATCACACGCTTCGACAATGATAAACTTCGGCAAAAGGTCGAGGAGTTCCAGGAGAAGGCTAGACCAAATGACTGTTACTTTAACAACGCCAAATGTCTCCTTGTTGAGGCCGCCAAAGACGTTGCAGAAATCAAGAGAAGCATAAAGCATGCCTGGTTGAATAGTACCTGCGAATCAGTCCTCCAAGAAAGACTCAATGCGTGGAAACAGTACTACTCTACGAAATCAGAAAATGATTGGGAAACCTACAAAACCCAACGTGCCCAAGCAGCCAGGGTGTTCAGAACTGAGAAACGTAAATACGAAAAATCTCTCATTGAAAAGATAGAACAAAACTTTAGGAAGAATGAAAGCAGAGAGTACTACAGAGCCTTCAAACGCAAACTCACTGGCTATAAACCACCCTCTCTATGCTTTGAGCGAAAGGACGGCACACTGGCGACGTCAAATGAAGAAAATTGCAGCATTCTGGCAGATTACTTCAAGAATTTACTTAATTGTCCTAAACCGCAAAGCGCCATAGAGACCAAGGAACCCTTACTCAGGTACCCAGATTCCAGACCACCCGACAGAGATGAAATTAAGCGCCACATTGCCCGTCTCAAAAATAACAAAGCGCCGGGGGAAGACTCAGTAGTAGCAGAACTATGGAAATATGCCCCAGAGGAATCACTTGATATCTTGCAAAAGCAAATAGAAGAAATTTGGAACAAGGAGACCCTACCCGAAGATTGGAAAATAGCTTTGATCCATCCATTACACAAAAAAGGCAGCATGAAGAAAATCAACAACTACAGAGGAATATCTTTGCTACCCGTGACTTACAAAATTCTATCACTTGTCATCCTGGAGCGTTTGGAAGCACAAGTCGAACATCAAATAGGTGAATACCAAGGAGGGTTCAGGAAAGGTCGCTCAACAGCTGAACAGATCCAAAATCTCAAAACGATCATCAGATATTGTACACTAAGGTCCAAGCAGTATGTGTCTGTCTTTGTGGACTTTAAGAAAGCGTACGACTCCATTGACCGGGAAGTCCTGCTAAACATCTTAAATGAATTTGGAGTTGATTTGAAACTGCTGGCATTAATTAGAGCCACCCTGACCGATACAAAATCCAAGGTGAAGTTCCACGGATGTCTATCGCATTCCTTTGACATCAAAACAGGAGTCCGACAAGGTGATGGGCTATCCCCGATACTCTTCAATTGTGTTCTTGAAAAGATCATCAGAACCTGGCGGGTGAGATTACAGGAAACCAACTACAGTCCATTGAGAATAGGAACCAAATCCAGGGGGATCGCAACAGACTGCTTAGCATTTGCCGATGATATTGCTGTTCTCTCAAACGACATAGAAACCGCTAGAGCTCAAGTTGAAATGTTAAAGGAAATTGCCGAACAAACTGGTTTGCAGATATCGTTTGAGAAAACAGAAGTAATGGCTAACATCAAAAAGGCTCCACCAAAACTCCATACAAAATACGGGGACATCACCCGAGAAGACAAATTCAAATACCTGGGTGAGATTATCATGATAAATGGACTAGACAAAGAAGCACTTCAGGAGCGAGTACGCAAACTGGAAATAGCCTACCAAACATCCCGCACAATCTACAACAAAAAATGCCTTTCCCAAAACACCAAGATACGTCACTATGAAACAGTTCTGAAGCCAGTAGTTCTATATGCAGCCGAAACCCTGTCTCTAAATGCCAACAAAGGACTCCTTGAAGAACTGGAGAAAAGAGAACGCAGAATTGTGAGAAGAATCTTGGGATCAAAGTACAGAAATGGAATCCATCAAAAGAGATCCAACAAGGAAGTCTACAGCAAAATAGAGAAAATTACCGACACAATCAGAAAAAGACGGGCACGATTTTACGGTCATCTGAAAAGAATGGACGGAAGAAAGTTAACTAAAGAAATCTTTCACTTTTTTGATTCAAACCCCAAAACCACAATTCCCTGGTTTAGAAATACCAAAGAAGACCTGCAAATGCTACATATCTCAGCTGAAGACGCCCTTAACAGAGATCTCTTCCTCAAGAAAATATTGACGAACGATCTAAACCGAGACGAGCAACCGAAGAGAAGACACGGTGCCCCTTGGACAGAGGAGCGTAAGCAGGCCCACTCACAAAGAATGAGGGAAATTTGGGCTGTAAAGAAGGCCAAGTTCAGTGTCAAATGCAACAAGACTTAACGTGGTCCTTGATGGAATTATATATATATAATCATAATAAGTGAATAAATAAAATATGGATATTGAACCACTATCGGCAGTTCAACAATCTTCTTTTGTGATGTCATATACGAGGTGGTGATAGCTCGTGCTGCACGTGTCTGCTGTCAACACAATGCGGCCTTGAGGAATAATTCTTCAAGGAAGTGAAGTGGATGCTTGCACTAATTGGAACTTATAGTTACGATAGCTAATTGATAAACGGTATACTGCATATGCTATATTTAGCCTCTCCTCAGCGTTACTGGGAGAGACGCGAGAACTTTATTTACTTCTGCATTATTATTATTATTATTATTATTATTATTATTATTATTATTATTATTATTATTAACCACCTCTGTGGTGTAGTGCTTGGCGTGATTATCCGCCACTCCCGGAGGCCCGGGTTCGATTGCCGGCTCTGCTTAGGGAGGTTAATTGAGTAGAGGGGATCTGATTCCCACTTCAGCCATCCTCGAAGTGATATTACGTGATTTCCCACTTCTCCCCCAGGCAAATGCCCGGGTGGTACCTAACTTAAGGCCGCGGACACTTTCTTCCCTCCTCTTGTCTATCCGTCCCAATATTCCCATCCCCCCAAAAAGGCTTCTCTTCAACATAGCAGGTCAGTCAGCCTGGGTGAGGTACTGGTCGTCGTCCTCCCCAGTTGTATCCCCACAACGACTTATCTGAAACTTTGAACATAAAACTACAGAGGGTACAAAACGCATGTGTTCGTTACGTTACAAATGCCAGGCGTGATGAACACATAACACCCTATTACATACAGCTACAATGGTTGAAAGTCCATGAACGTCGGGAAATCTCAGTAGCTGTTGCTACGCAGAAAATTCTCAAACTAAAGACACCATCCTACCTTTATAATGCATTTAAACCTATAGAGTCGGTACATAACAGAGATAATAGGTTTACAAAAACCACCCTTCAAATTCCCCTTCATCGTACCACTAAATTTAACAAATCGTTTTTTTGCACTGCATCACGTATCTTTAACGTCTTTAATCTTCACCGTTTCGCAAGTAACACTAACTGTACCCAACTAAAGCAGTTCTTAACATCTATCTTTCTGGAGGAGTACGCAAGAGGCTGAGATCAGGCATTCTTGTGTCGAACAATTAGGAATATGTATATTTCGAAGAAAATTGTTTCTCTGCTTTAGCTTTATATTCTTTAAACCCATGTAGTCCAAAATAACAGAAGGGCTTAATGATTTACTTTCTTACTTATTATATAATGTATGTCTTAACCTTACTGGATTTGGTATCTGTATTTTCATTCTTTTTAAGTTTCTTGTTTAGTTTAATACTTTAATATTATAAAAATGTAGTTACTGTTTTCATAAATCTGCATTGTATTATAAGAAGACGCTACATAAAGGGGCTTTTCAGTCTCAGTGGCATGTAAATCATAGCTGCCTCTGTGGATCAGCGGTAGAGTGTCGGCCTCCGGATCCCAAGATAGCGGGTTCAAACCCGGCAGAGGTAGTCGGATTTTTGAAGGCCGGAAAAAAGTCCATTCGACACTCCATGTCGTACGATGTCGGCATGTAAAAGATCTCTGGTGACACATTTGGTGTTTACCCGACAAAATTAATTAAAATCTCAGCCATAGGCGCCCAAGAGAGTTTCGGTTTACTCGGTCTGCCATCTATTGGGGGCCTAGAGTAAAACGGAACGTCGAAATTGACGAGCAGACAGCCAGATGGCGTCAAATTGAAATGTCTGCACACGGTAGCTGAGGCCATACGATTATTATTATTATTATTATTATTATTATTATTATTATTATTATGTAAATCATGATTAATAAATTCAAATTCAAATTCAATTCTCACGCTCCGGGACACTGCCTTTGAGGCGGTAGAGGTGGGATCCTTCGCTGAGTAATTTCGCTAAATGTGGTACTTGTGTTGCGTAAAAGAAATTCCATCTTGTAGAGAACTTTCGCTAAATATTCGTACCAAAATATATGAACGTTGATTTCAGTTTTTTACAAAATTACATTCTCGTAAATGTATGTACCATAAATGCATAAATATATTAGGGCAATTTTTTTTTTCAAAAATTAAGTTCCTAGAAGGAAACCATAAGTTAATTTCATCGATTGTAAATGTTAAAATCATTTAAGGCCTTTTCAATCGTGAAATTTCGAATGTTTCGCCGCAGTGTTGCAGTGGGCTTATCAGTTGGATTGCTACACCTTTCAAAGAGGCTTGCAGTGGTGTCTCAACGGCGCACTAGCCGTACTACATGACAAACGCTCCAAAATATTTGACAACACATATTGGTCGCTAGGGCAAGTAAAGAAATTAAAATACTTGGAGAACTAATTCAAGAAAATGGTTTAGAAAAATCTGCTGTAGAGGCAAATGTTAGACAAGATGGAAAGAGCGTATGGCGCTAAGAATTTTTATAACAAGAAATGCTTGTCTAAAAATCTTAAAATAAGCCACTTCAATACAGTGGCGAAACCGTAGTGTCTTTTCATGACTGAATGTCTAGTTTTGAACTATAGTTTAGATAAACTGGAATACTAGGAAGAAGAATCATGAGAAAAATCATAGGACCAATGAAAACAACAAAACAATGGAAAAGAAAAATAAAGAAATGTATCAGAACATAGAAAATATAACAGAAACAATAAGAAAAAGGAGATTATTATTTTTTGGAGATATCAGTAGAATGGATGATAACAGATTGACGAAACAGATATTCAAGTAGCTTTGGGAGAAGAAGTCATCAACGAGCAGGAGATAAGCGGTCATGAAAGATTCAGAAATAAGAGAAGAGGAAATTATAGAAAGAGAAATTTAAAAAAAAGAAATTTTTATGAATGGTAGGATACCAAGGAATAATGAAAAGGAAATCTGGTCCAAAGTGCTTTAAGAAGAGTAGAATAAAGTACAGCGTAATGATGAAGGTAGCCTATACTGGAAAGAACGGAGGAGGAAAGCACAAGGAAGGGTGAATTGAAATTGACATATGGTTTCTAGCAGGCCTCATTGTAAAGAAGTATGTAGTTCATGTTCAGCAACTCTCACCTCGATGTCTGGGGGGTTGACTGGATACCGTCCCTTATCAGAAGACAAAGGCGATGAAACTAAATATTACTGGAAATAACGAGTAAAAAAAGAAAGAAAAGGAAGTAGATTTGCTTGTATTTCCCAGATGAGACACTGAACCTCAGTCAATCAGCACTTTCCTTACCTCATGCATACTCTTGTGGATAAAACCGGAAGTTCTTCTCTCCCATCATTACGTCCAGTAGCGGTCGCAACCGGATTCAGACCAGATCTCGTGACCTGGACACGCTCGCGGGGATTCCGCACTTACGTCACAAACATGGGGTGCTCGGCTTCGCATCCAGTAGAGTTAGCCTCTATGAATCACCTCATATGGTGGGGCTGATGACCAGTGGACTGACATGTAGTCACTATGCAAGACATCGCATAGTAGTTCTGTGAAGTTCACCGGAATGTAAATGATATAACGTTCTGAACTTGAAACGTTCGATCTCCTTTTAAACACCGCTCCTTTACTGTGCGCCTTCTCTCCTGAATAGTCATTGTAGTGGCCTTCGGTTCATGAGGTCGCGGGTTTGATCCCCGGACGGACTCGGAATTTTAACCATGGTTGGTAAATTCCTATAGCTCGGAGTCTCGGTGTTTGCGACCGTGGTGTCCTCTGAGTGCCGCATCTTTAGTTGACAAGGATCAGACGAGTTTGACAGGTTTAGGGACTTTCTGCTGAGTGGCATATTATTCTGCTGTATAAATTTAGCACATGTAATAATTAGAGCTAGGAATTTTAGGTGCTGCATCTTAACTCTTTTTCGTCATTAAAATGCCCAATTAGCTTGTCTTGGAAAAAAATGAAATGGCGTATGGCTTTTAGTGCCGGGAGTGTCCGAGGACATGTTCGGCTCGCCAGGTGCAGGTCTTTCGATTTGACACCCGTAGGCGACCTGCGCGTCGTGATGAGGATGAAATGATGATGAAGACGACACATACACCCAGCCCCAGTGCCAGTGAAATTAACCAATGATGGTTAAAATTCCCGACCCTGCCGGGAATCGAACCCGAGACCCCTGTGACCAAAGGCCAGCACGCTAACCATTTAGCTATGGAGCCGGACTGTCTTGGAAAGAAAACATGAAATGAACACTCTTAACGGAGTTATAGTTGCAATTATTTTGCACTTTTTCTTAATGTCAGCACCTTTTCCCACTTGTTTAATACTTTTCTCGCTCATTCGCCGCATTTCATTCCTAAAGATATTAAACAAGAAAACCGAACATTTCGCCTGTAAATCTTTCGAGTTGACGCCGTATAGGCGACCTGTGTGGCTCTGCGAATGAGACTCTATGCAAGATGTAATCTAATGCTGAAGACGTCACAAACACACCGCCCAGAGCCATAGGAATTAACTAACTAAAATCCTCGGTCCGACCAAAGGCCAGCACGCGAACCGTTTAGCCATGGAGCTAGAAAAAGGCCGCATTGTTTATCTGTAACCATTTTAAGGTGTTGCATTTCTAAAATGGACTGCTGTGATGGATGTCAAGGAAGCACTAGAGTGTACTGCCATAGAGCTTAACCAAAAACCCTGATATTAAGAATGTTGCAACAAATAGGCATTTAATATCGACTGCAAACAAAATAAGCACCACTTGTGTCTGTTCACGTTGAACATTTCTTTTCTATTTGTAAGTATTGTCTTAGTGACCTGAGATGCAAACTCACTGAAAATAACATTAAAATGTTGAATATGATCTATTTTGACAGTTTTCTGAAAGTGTGGTTGTAATAACTTTGTGTTCTAGGCAGATTTTTAATACGTTATAATATTAGTGAATTTTGTGTCCAATACTTAAGTTGTGTGTGAATTTGTATGTAATGATGCTGGATTTATAAAGTTAAACTAGTAGTATTTCTTGCCATATTTTCTTTCCATGGAATTGCTTGTTGTACTCTTGTGGTTTGTTTGTTTGTTTGTTTGTTTGTTTGTTTACTGTTGTTAGGTAATTATGTTAACTTTACTTTATTATTACAGTACTGTAAGTGACCATTGCTACAGGGATATTTCCCATCTGCAGTGCATTTGTTAATAGCAATAATAAAAAATGATAATTATAGGAAGAGGTTTGCCAAATGTTTTGTGTGGAGTGTGGTGTCTTATGGTTCCGAAACGTTGATAGTCAGTCAGAAAGAACAAAACTATTTTGAGAGTTTTCAAATGTGTTTATGGAGAAGACTGGAGAAAATGAAATGGACTGATAGAGTGTGAAATTGGGAGGTGCTGAGCAGGGTAGGAGAGGACAGGAACTTCATGGTGATGATGATACAGAAGAGGGAAACATCTTGGATTGGTCACATATTCCGCAGAAATTGTCTGCCACAGAAAATCATGGAGGGAAAATTTGAAGGAAAAAGAGGGAGAGGAAGAAGGAAGATTGGAATGCTGACAGATGTGAAGAAAGAAAGAAAGAAAGAAAGAAAGAAAGAAAGAAAGAAAGAAAGAAAGAAAGAAAGAAGTTACAAGCAAATGAAGGAGGATGCTCATGACTGAGGGGACATCCAGTTGATATCTGTCTAAGGACAGATTTACTGAAGAAGAAGAAGAAGAAGATATATGATGCATAATTGGTTTTGGTGATGTCTGTATGAATTTTTAAACTTTAAATTTGCACTGTTTTAGACTAAATTAAACCACCTTTCATCTCATTTATAACCGAACTTTTGCACTTAAAATTCCTAGTTCTATCAATAATGCTTTTCCCTACAGAATTACTGATAAAGATTCGATATAAGAATAAGCACCTTATACGATAGCTTTCTTGCTCTCCTGAAAAATGTGCCTTTTGACAAAAAATCACAATACGGTGCTTTTTGAGAGATGGTTTATATAAAAAAAGCAAGAGTTGTATTTAGGCAAGATGAGGAGCCATTACATTCCTCGCTAAACCAGAAGTACTGTTGCAGCACATCTGACTCTACGAGTAAAATATTTCATAACATCCATGACCACTAATTGTGGCATGAATGGTATTATAACTAAACTCATAACTCAGTAGCTCCCATGCCGTCGCTTTTATTCCCGGCCACCGTCCGTGGATCGAAACCCAATGGCTGCTGGGGTAGGCTTTTCGGTGGAAAAGTTCCGTAGGTTCGCGGCAATGGCTACCCATTTAACCGGCATAAAAGCCGAAGAATATTTTGTATTATATCTTGTATTACAGCATTTGATGACATACGACAATTTGTCACCAGGTGGAGATCAAAAAGCACCACAACTAACTTTAATAAAAGAAAAGTAAAATTTTGACATATGATTATAAAGCAATTAAGTAAAAAATAGGGTTCAGACATAGTTGATGTAGTAAAAAAGTATTTTAATAAAATCAATTTCAATCAACTTTAATTCAAATAATTTTCCAAATTTATTATCATATAAGGTGCTAGTATATGGTGCAGTGATTAGTGTCATTAGCTGCCACCCGCGGAGGTTCGTGTTCAATTCCCGGCTTTGCTACGAAATTTAAAAAAATGGCACGAGCGCTGGAACGGGATACCTTCAGCCTCGGGGGGTAAGCTGAGTAGAAGCTTGTTCGATTCCCTCCTCAGCGATCCTGAAAGTGGTTTTCCGTGGTTTTCCATTTCTCTTCCAGGAAAATGCCGGGATGGTACCTACCTTGAGCTTTCTTCCCTCTTCCTTAGTGGAATACTGTGTAGAAGGGATACTGACTGGAGGGTGATTGGGGATTTAAATGAGACTATGGAGTGGGTATGTGGGAAACTGAGAGTGAAATTTCTAGATCCCAATGGGTGGGTAGGAGATAGGGATCTGAGCTCAGATGGCCTTCATTTAAACCGCAGTGGTACGTATAAGTTAGGAACTTTGTTTGGAAGGGTAATAGGGAGGTACATTCAGGGAAACGGGATGGCCTAGAGAGCGGTGATAAGGGAACAAGGAACTGGAAATCAAGTAGGGATGACATTAAACTGTTAGTGTTGAACTGTAGAAGTATTGTAAGGGAAGGGATAGAATTAATTTAATAGATATATATTTACCAGATATTGTAATAGGAGTTGAATCATGGCTGAGAAATGATATAATGGATGCAGAAATTTTCTCACGGCACTGAAGACTGTATCGTAGAGATAGGATAGGAATGGTGGGAGGGGGAGTGTTCATTCTGGTGAAAGAAGAATTTGTAAGCTACGAAAAAGTTAAAGATGAGACACATGAAATTCTAGGTGTAAGGCTCATTTCTAAAGATAATAGGCAACTTGGTATATTTGGAGTGTACAGATCGGGAAAGGGTAGCACTGACGCGGATTCAGAATTATTTGATAGGATAGTCAGCTATGTGGGAAACGACATGGAAAGAAATGTGATTGTAGCAGGAGATTTGAATTTGCCAGATGTCAATTGGGAAGGAAATGCAAACGACAGGAAGCATGACCAACAAATGGCAAATAAGTTAATATGGGAAGGACAGCTGATTCAGAAAGTGATGGAACCAACCAGAGGGAAATATATCCTGGATGTCGTGCTGATAAAACCAGATGAGTTCCGTAGGGAAACTGAAGTAATAGATGGTATTAGTGATCATGAAGCTGTTTATGTGGTAGTTAAAAATAAATGTGATAGAAAGGAAGGTCTTAAAAGTAGGACTGTTAGGCAGTACCATATGGCTGATAAAGCAGGCATAAGGAAGTTTCTAAAAAGTAACTATGATCGGTGGAAAATGACAAATAAAAATATAAACAGACACTGGGATGGGTTTAAAGAAATTGTTGAGGAATGCGAAAACGGGTTTGTACCATTAAGGCTGGTAAGGAATGGTAAAGATCCACTTTATTATAATAGAGGAATAAAGAGACTAAGAAGGAGGTGCAGACTGGAAAGAAATAGAGTTAGAAATGGCTGTGGAAGTAAGGAGAAATTGAAGGAACTTACTAGAAAATTGAATCTAGCAAAGAAGGCAGCTAAGGATAACATGATGGCAAGCATAATTGGCAGTCATACGAATTTTAGTGAAAAATGGAAGGGTATGTATAGGTATTTTAAGGCAGAAACAGGTTCCAAGAAGGACATTCCAGGAATAATTAATGAACAAGGGGAGTGTGTATGTGAGGATCTTCAAAAGGCAGAAGTATTCAGTCAGCAGTATGTAAAGATTGTTGGTTACAAGGATAATGTCGACATAGAGGAGGAGACTAAGGCCAAAGAAGTAATAAAATTTACATATGATAACAATGACATTTACAATAAGATACAAAAGTTGAAAACTAGAAAAGCGGCTGGAATTGATCAGATTTCTGGGGATATACTAAAGACAATGGGTTGGGATATTGTACCATATCTGAAGTACCGGTACTTATTTGATTATTGTTTGCTCGGAGGAGCTATACCGGATGAATGGAGAGTTGCTATAGTAGCCCCTGTGTATAAAGGAAAGGGTGATAGACATAAAGCTGAAAATTACAGGCCAGTAAGTTTGACATGCATTGTATGTAAGCTTTGGGAAGGCATTCTTTCTGATTATATTAGACATGTTTGTGAAATTAATAACTGGTTCGATAGAAGGCAAATCGGTTTTAGGAAAGGTTATTCCACTGAAGCTCAACTTGTAGGTTTCCAGCAAGATATAGCAGATATCTTGGATTCTGGAGGTCAAATGGACTGTATCGCGATTGACCTGTCTAAAGCATTTGATAGGGTGGATCATGGGAGACTACTGGCAAAAATGAGTGCAATTGGACTAGACAAAAGAGTGACTGAATTGGTTGCTATATTTCTAGAAAATAGATCTCAGAGAATTAGAGTAGGTGAAGCTTTATCTGACCCTGTAATAATTAAGAGGGGAATTCCTCAAGGCAGTATTATCGGACCTTTATGTTTTCTAATATATATAAATGATATGAGTAAAGGAGTGGAATCGGAAGTAAGGCTTTTTGCAGATGATGTTATTCTCTATAGAGTGATAAATAAGTTACAAGATTGTGAGCAACTGCAACGTGACCTCGAAAATGTTGTGAGATGGACAGCAGGCAATGGTATGTTGATAAACGGGGTTAAAAGTCAGGTTGTGAGTTTCACAAATAGGAAAAGTCCTCTCAGTTGTAATTACTGCGTTGATGGGGTGAAATTTCCTTTCGGGGATCATTGTAAGTATCTAGGTGTTAATATAAGGAAAGATCTTCATTGGGGTAATCACATAACTGGGATTGTAAATAAAGGGTACAGATCTCTGCACATGGTTTTGAGGGTGCTTAGGGGTTGTAGTAAGGATGTAAAGGAAAGTGCATATATGTCCAGTGGATGGGACCCTCACCAGGATTACCTGATTCAAGAACTGGAAAAAATCCAAAGAAAAGCAGCTGGATTTGTTCTGAGTGATTTCCGACAAAAGAGTAGTGTTACAAAAATGTTGCAAAGTTGGGATTGGGAAGAATTGAGAGAAAGAAGAAGAGCTGCTCGACTAAGTGGTATGTTCCGAGCTGTCAGCGGAGAGATGGCGTGGAATGACATTAGTAGACGAATAAGTTTGAATGGCGTTTATAAAAGTGGGAAAGATCACAATATGAAGATAAAGTTGGAATTCAAGAGGACAAACTGGGGCAAATATTCATTTATAGGAAAGGGAGTTAGGGATTGGAATAACTTACCAAGGGAGATGTTCAATAAATTTCCAATTTCTTTGAAATCATTTAGGAAAAGGCTAGGAAAGCAACAGATAGGGAATCTGCCACCTGAGCGACTGCCCTAAATGCAGATCAGTATTGATTGATTGATTGATTGATTGATTGATTGATTGATTGATTGATATCCCTTCCAATCTTCCCGTCCCACAAAAGGCCCCTGTTCAGCATAGCAGGTGAGACAGCCTGGGCGATATACTGTTCCTCCTCCCCATTTGTACATCCCCGACCCAAAGTCTCACGCTCGAGGACACTGCCTTTGAGGCGGTAGAGGTGGGATCCCTCGCTGAGTCAGAGGGAAAAACCGACCCCAGAGGGTAAACCGTTTATGAAAGGAGAAAAATAAGGCGCTTGTTCTTATATAAAATTCTTATTACTAACTCCGTACGGAGAAACATTATTACATTTATGGTAATGTTATACAGCAGAAGAATGTGTCGATCAGCGAAAGTCCCTAAACCTGTCAAACTCGTCTGATCCTTGTCAGCTGTCGATGCAGTGCTTACCGGAATGGCCACTGAATGGAAGACACCTGTTAAATACACGTCTTCATATTTGAAGATAAAGTTAGAAATCAAAGAGGACAGTGTGGGGCAAATATTCATTTAAAGGAAGAATTGGTGATTGGAATGATTTTCCAAGAGAGAAAGACCAGGTAAACTACCGATACGGAATCTGCCACCTGAATGACAACCCTAAATGCAGACCAGTGCTGATTGACGATCTACATAAAACATACCACACTAATAACCCCCACAAAAACACACACATGGAAAAAAATATCCCTCCACATATGATTGGCGTCAGGAAGTACTGTCCGCACACTTTATCTTGATGCATTTGTGTACGGGGGTGAGGAGTAAGGAGGGAGCTGTCCCGGTATCGATAGTGCTGCCTGGTGCTGCCAACTGAATGAAAATGAAATCTGAATTGAATCGAGAAGATGATCGATCGATATGAAATTTCTAAACCGTTATCATCTTAAGCCAACAACTATGTCACATCCACATTATATAACATTATAAAACATATCTCTCGATGCGAATCTTGTTCCTAGCATGAATTCTATACTTTGACTTTGATGTGTAAACAACAACAGTACCGGTACGTAAAGTTTACGCCAGATGTCGCACAACGATGCTTAAGCGATTCATAGTTTGTGTTTCAGAGGTTGCCAGTATGAATCTCGAAGATCGCCCAGGTCGACCGATTCAGCACTAGGATGTAAATGCACCAAGATAAAGTGTGCGGATAGTACATCCGACTGTTTATGAGGGATTAATCCACATTAGTACCGATTCAGTTGGAATAAGGTCCAAGAAGGAATACGTTTTTGCAATTGGCTTTACGTCGCACCGACACAGACAGGTCTTATGGCGACGATGGGATAGGAAAGGACTAGGAGTGGAAGGAAGCGGCTGTCATCTTAATAATAAGGTACAGCTCCAGCATTTGCCTGACGTGAAAATGGGAAACCACGGAAAACTATCTTCAGGGCTGCCGGCAGTGGGGCTCGAACCCGGTATCTCCAGAATTCGAGCTCACAGCTGCGCGCCCATAACCGCACTGTCAACTCGCTTGGTCGAAATAAGACTCATTAGTCCTTCATTACTACTAATTGAAAGTGAATCACTTATCGGATGTTTGACTTCATTATTCTAGTCTTATGAACCAATGCGATGTACTCTGACTGTGCTTTACAATGCACAGGTTCTCTAATAATAATAATAATAATAATAATAATAATAATAATAATGTCCGACTCGTTGGCTGAATGGTCAGCGTACTGGCCTTCGGTTCAGAGGGTCCCGGGTTCGATTCCCGGCCGGGTCGGGGATTTTAATCGCTTCTGATTAATTCTTCTGGCTCGGGGACTGGGTGTATATGTCCGTCCCAACACTCTCCTCATCATATTCAGACAACACACTACACTACCAACCACCACAGAAACACGCAATAGTGCTTACATCCCTCCATAGAGGGTTGGCGTCAGGAAGGGCATCCGGCCGTAAAACAGGGCCAAATCCACATGTGCGACGCAGTTCGCACCCGCGACCCCACAGGTGTGGGAAAAAGCGGCAGGAAAAGAAGAAGAATAATAATAATAATAATAATAATAATAATAATAATAATAATAATAATAATAATAATAATATCAGTGGTACACCTCCAGCTATTTAAACTGCGCTCCTTGTCTAGGGCCATTTTTGTCAGGGAACTTCAACTTTTAAAACTTCCTAAAACTTTCTTCTACGTTGGGTCGATGGCTTTAGCATCTATTTTCCACCGATCTATGGTGAGCTAACGCCCAGTTAATCGCCAGATAAAACTAATTTCCTTTAGTTGGTAAAACTTTCTTCTGAATATTTTATGTACCGAAGTTGTCAGTAGGCTACTTTACCTGGTTCCTGCTCTAAGGTAATCTGTCTATAACATGCCTGTAACTAATTTCTCTAGCCTATCAAACCTGGGGGAATATATAGAAATTTAGCCTATTACACCCTGCGATTTCATTTAATCTGGAACTTTCTCCTACGTAGCTATTTAAGGAGAGCACTTTAGGGTCATCTTGTCTGATTTGCTCCGGTTGTTGAGAGTGCGACTTGACGGAGGTTAGAGAGGGTCAGGAGGCAGGGCACGGCCGGCTTGAAGAAGATCCGGCGCTAAAAGGTAATGGCAGAATTTACCTAAACATGTGATTGTACCGGCGTGTGTGCTCGAGAGGAAGATTTCAGCAGTTTTCTTAAAATCTAATATGTAATCTTTTCTTTTTGGGCTGAATTGTAGGACCTTCTGCGCAGTATTCGGAGTCTATTTATATTATCTACTAGGAAAATGTTTAATGTAAGGGAGCACGAGTGGTGACCCTCCGTACCTCCTCTTCTATTATTGAGCTGGGTGACTAAAGTTTTCAACCTCTAAATTTTGCAAATCTTGTCTCGGCCTTTAAATTTTCCCCTTTATTCACCCGTTTTAGTATGGGATTAGCCTCTGTGTCATTAGCCTTAAGCAGGTTCTTGTCTTTTCCCAAAGTTCGTTAAGGATTGCTCAGTGGCGGTGGGCTCTCAGGAGCACAGGAGCACGTGAACACCCAGTTTTAATACATATTTACGCATGCATAGATAATTTAAAACTTTCCTTTCTTTCGACCTGATTTCGACAATCGATCGAAAGCATTCGACTTATATCGAAGCTCCGTTACACCGACAGTTGTTCGTTTTGACTGACAGTGCAGCGAGCACACTGGATAATGCGCTATTGTGCTGAAGACTATACGCATGCGCAAAGCAGATGACGTCATGGTTTTCTGCACTGATATTCCCATTAGCGAAGAGCACGGTAAGGTACGTGCCTTGTCTAGAGCCACCCTCAACCCTGTGGCAGTATTACAGTTGACCACAAGGGTCCGCCACCTCCCCTATTACTTTTAGCCACAGCCTCCCAGGAGCTACTATTGCATTACATTACCGGCAGATTTCGCTAGTACCCTAATTCTGAATAGGCATTTTCTACCTGGTTGTGAACAGCTGTTTGTACTCGCGGGAAGAAGTTTGCTTTATCTTGTGACTGGAAAATCTTTTCAAGTGAAATTAACTTAAGTGTTGTGTTTTGCTTCTGTGTTTGTATGGTTTGTGACCATGGTATACTTTGTGTAAGAGGAAATGAATTCGGTTCAGGTAATTTTAACCAGTGAAATATTAACCTATCAGGACAAGTTAGAAATTAAAAGGTTTCGACCGGACAGACCGGATTTGATTATCGAAAAATTTACAAAAACTGACAAACGCGAGTATAGGCGTACGTTTAAGAGAGAAGTATACGAAACATGCTTTTTTGTTTGCCCTGTTTATTGTTCAGCTAAGAAAGAAGTGTATGGAATTCAGCTGGGTGTAGAGACCTTGCTCATTTGAGTGGAAAAATAAATAAACATGAACATTCTCATGCACACAAAAACGCGAGTATTGAATTCTCTATTCAATATCACTACGCAGCCGGATTCCGCTTACCGTGAATCGATTAAGAAACGTAATGAGCAAGTCGATGCAAATAAGTATATAATGTCTAGATTAATCGACTGTGTTAAGTTTTGTGGAGCTTTCGAACTGTCACTGCGTGGCCACGATGAAAGCGATACTTCTGATAATCCTGGAATTTTCAGGGGACTAGTAAACTTTGTAAGCTCTATTGACAATGCAATGAAAGAGCATTTAGAAAGTGCTACCGTTTTTAAAGGTACTTCCCACACTGTTCAAAATGAACTTCCTGATTGCATGTTGAGCGTGTGCAGAGATGAAATATCTAATGAGATTCATGCCGCTTATTATTTGGCAGTAATGGCTGATGAAACGACAGATGTTTCTGCATTGCAACAAATAGTAATTGTTTATAGATATGGAGTTGGAGGGGTTCCGATTGAAAGGTACTGGGGTTTTGTCAACTCGAAAGCTCAAGACACGGAGTCTATTTTTGGAATTGTTCATGCAGAATTAGAACGCCAAGTGGGGAGTCACAGACAGAAGGAGCGTCAGTATTGAGTGGGGGTAGAAACGGGGTGCAGGCCAGAATAAGGGAGATTTACCCTCAAGCGTATTACGTCCATTGTTATGCTCATCACTTCATTTTAATTTTACGGAAAGCGGCATCTATAAATAGTTCGTGTAGGATCTTTTTTCCAACTTAATAGCCTTTCCAGCATTCTTTTCTCGATCAGCGCAGAGAACGAAAGTTTTGGATTCACTGGTAGAAGAGGCTTCCGAAGACTATAACCACCAGATGGAATTTCTCAGCTCGTTTAGTTCAAACCGTATATGAGAACACGGACACTTTAATAGAATGTCTCGAAGAAATTCGAAATTCGTCTCATATTGACGATGTTACGAGGCGGGAGAGCTCCGGGCTTCTGTACAGTTTGAAGGATACCGAATTTATGTTTTGGCTACAATTCTTTCACCGTTTGATGCAGACGTTATTTTCAAATTATTACAGCACAGAAATATCGATGCAGTTAAAGTGAAAGAACATATTTCAGAATTCCGAAGGCATGTTGAGAAAGTCAGGGACTGCACCACGGACTTGAACGCTGATATATCCACCAATGATCAACTCGCTCAAAAGATGCGAAAAAACTCAGATCGTTCAGTAGCTGCTAAAGAAGTATGTGATGTAATAACTGTTCACATGTAAGAACGATTTTCATTCCGTTCTCATTTACTGGCCTCTAGTCTGGTTGATGTGCGTGCGTTTGGTGTCTATTCAGACTCTTTTCCAGAAAGAGAACTAAATACAGTGGCGCATATGTATCCTTGCCTAAATAAGACACAGCTGAAGACTGAACTAGAAGTATTGTATATGAGAAATGACTTTCAGAAAGCTGATTGAGCCATTTCCATATTGCAGTTTCTGCTTGACAATGAACTGATGATGTTATTTGTTTTACGTCCCTCTAACTAATTTTACGGTTTTCGGAGACGCCGAGGTGCCGGAATTTAGTCCCGCAGGAGTTCTTTTACGTGCTGGTAAATCTACCGACACGAGGCTGACATATTTGAGCACTTCAAATACCACCGGACTGAGCCAGGATCGAACCTGCCACTTTCGGGTCAGAAGGCCAGCGCCTCAACCGTCTGAACCACTCAGCCCGGCTAACAATGAACTAGAAAGGGACACATTTCCACAAGTATGCGAATTACTACGAATTGTTGTCACAACCCCAATGACGACAGCGGAGCCTGAGAGGTGTTTTTCTACTTTGAAACGAATTAAAACGTTTCTGAGGAACACCATGACTGGAGAACGACTGTCAGCGTTGCTATTGAGAAGAGATTTGTCAACAACATCAGTGACTTCAATCGTAAAGTGATTGAGAAATTTGCGCGATTGAAATACAGAAGGATTGCTTTCCTGTACAAATAATCAGCATTTACGTGAGTTGCTAATCTAAATGCTATAATTTAAATAAGCATGATCTAGTGTTGTTGGTTGTACTGCATGCTATAAATTGTTTAGAGTAATGGCTATAATTTGCAAAATGAGAATAATTACCATGTGATACAGTAGGACCCTGACTAACCGAGATAATGTGGAGATTATTAGGGTCAATTCGGATATAATTATTTTAAAAAAATACCGGTAAATGCGGTACACATTCCTTCTCTGCTTCTCGTCATATCCAGGTGAACTTCGTGTTGTTTAAAAACCACGAATAGTGCTCTGATCCTTCAGTGTTCGCAGTGCAGTAAAGCTATTATGAATTTTACTATTGTTCTACACTAAGACAGCCGGCCCGCGGTGTAGGGGTAGCGTGCCTGCCTCTTACCCGCAGGCCCCGGGTTCGATTCCCGGCCAGGTCAGGGATTTTAACCTGGATCTGAGGGCTGGTTCGAGGTCAATTCAGCCTACGTAATTACAATTGAGGAGCTATCTGACGGTGAGATGGCGGTCAAAAAAGCCAAGAATAACGGCCGAGAGGATTCGTCGTGCTAACCACACGACACCTCGTAATGTGCAGACCGCCGGCCTGAGCAGCGGTCGCTCAGTAGGCCATAGGGTTTGGTTTGGTTCTACACTGACACCCAGGTGAACTTCGTGCTGTTTAAAAACCAAGAATAGTGCTCGCATCCTTCAATATTCGCAGTGTAGTATAGTTAATGTGAATTTTACTTTTGTTCTACACTAACAAATTAGTTTCGTATAAAATTTATCCTCGGTTACAGGGGTTCTACCAAATTATTTGTGAAGAAAGAACCGTACAAGGAACTGTTAGTGAAATGATTTATATACCTATGTTACTTTTTTGCTGATTTGAGACATGAACAAAAATGTTGTTGTGAACCCCCTAAAATTTTTCTCACGAGCCGCCACTGGGATTGCTGGTGTTTCGCCTCCTTGTCTTTTGTTAATGGCGTGTTTTTTGCTAACCTTTTCTTTTTTATTAAGGCCTTTTATGCCCCTGTATATTCCTTATGGTTCTTCGGGTAACCGTGTCTATGTTTACGTTACCTTGAGGAACTATTTAACCTGACTACGAAACATTGTAATGGATAAGCCCACCATGGGCCAACCTGTATATTAACAAAACGAAGTTGGGGTTACTACTGTAATTGAAAATGTAAATAGCAAGTGATTGCTTGATTGAGGCTGGCTTCTATGCATTTTGGAGCTCAGACTCTATAATACTGTACTTGTTCGGAACAATTATGCTCCTTCATACGTACGTTAACCAGTGGGAGTTTCTCCCATTTAATCTTGTACCTGATTTACGACTACCAAGTCCAATGCATTGTTGGAGCTGACAAGTTCGTTGTTAATGTGAATATCCGCAAGTAATATTTCAACTGTTTATTGTTATGTTATTAAATTACTCTCTCTGAATTTTAAGAAACGAAAGAAATAAAATTTCCAAATGTTGTTAAAGTAAATGTTTGCTCTAAGCGATCCCTTGTCCAGCCATTCAACCCAGGTGTTTCCTATTCTTCTGTGAGCCACGGAAACACGGTAACAACAACAACAACAACAACAAAAACAACGACAACAAAACAATAACAGTAATAATAATTTTTGAACATTTTTAACAACTTTCATAGAGAGAGTTGACCGTGTGGTTCGGGCCCCGTAGCACAGGCGGTAGCCCTGAAGATTGTTTTCCGTGGATTCTCATTTTCACACCTAAAACATACCGGGGCTGTTCCTTAATTAAACCATTACCTTGCCAAGATTGAATACTGCTCCAGTGAATGAATATTCTCCAAAAGTCTGTGGTGATTGTTGAGTACCAATCGTGTGATTTCGCCACATCAATATGCAGAGAAGTCACTTTATAATGCCAGTTTGGTATGGGGAAGCTTGTCGATGGGAAGGATTGAATTATGCTGTTTTGAATATCACCCTCATGTTACCAGTGGAATAAACTGAGACTTAAAAAATCGATGAAAATAATGTTATGTATTATAACTGTGCATTAGAAAACATAAGGTCCTCTCATTTCTCTTTCCGTCAGGGACCCAAGAAGCCCCGGAGATAGCTGATACCCAGAATGTCTCGTAAAGACACATTACAGAGCACTAGGTGGGATTTCCTGAACTAATTTTCCCCCCGGATATAAATACAAGGAACACAACTCAGCGATTAATGGCTGAAAAATACCAGCTCGCTCTAGCTTTCCCTCGATAAAACGCGGAAGTTTACCTCTCAGAGGAAAACCCTCCCTATCTCGAAGTTTCTATTCAGAAGTTGCGAGTTTTGGCAGCAGCAGTTTATTCAATAATCCTTCATGGATGGGGTGTAGTCTCAAAATATCCGAGTATGAAATTGACAGAAAGTAGTATCAAAATATAGGGAAGAAATATGTCACTGAAATAAATAAGCAAATGAGTCTCAAAATACCCGAGAGGTGTAGGTAGCTGAATAGGTGACAGGCGTTTTAAAAATAAACAGTTTTTAAGTGTTGTGTCCGTAATTGGCTATGGTGAGGGTGATTTTTTATTTTTATTCATTTTATTTGGAAGACTTTTTTTCACTTACTTCGTAGACCAGTGGTTGAACTTTACCTCTGGAATTGTCGTAGGAAATTACACCGAATAAACAATGCCGTTGAAGAATGGAATTTGATGTTCAAAAGTCTAGTAAAAGATATTATCACCGCTTGAAGAAGTTGGTATCTAGTAAAAAAGAAAAAAAAAACCATGAAACGTCTGATTTCCAAATATTCAGGATGGATATGAATTTCGAAGGTTAGGAGAGAAGAAAGAACTATAACATTTTAGGGAAAAAAAGAAACTAAAGGCGCAGAACTAAATATGATGAAAATGAGCCTGAAGACTTTGAGAAAAATCTCTTACGATATCAAACTGGAAAAATATAAATATTTTCACAGTAAAATTTGTAAATGATCAAGATTGTACATATATGACAAATCAATAGCTGCATTTAAAAATTGGGACTGGACCTAACTTTGCGTTAGTTCATGGCGTCCGTGTGTCTACTGACATTCTGTCGTACATGTTCGTGCAAGGTTGTACGGCCGGCCCACCTGTAGATTGAGTTACAATTCTTAGAAGAGGTCATGCCGTCGGGCTGATGCTAACAATGCACCTTTTCGCACATTTTCGCGTTAAATTGTGTTAATTATAATAATATTGCAGGGTGTTTTAAGACTGTGCCACCATTGGAAATTCGGATATTTTGAGACAACACGGCGGTTTATGGCGAGAGGAGGGGTGTACAATCCAATCCCGCCTGCCGTAAAAAGGGCTATGATCTCGGGAGTGTGCGTTGGCGAGCACAGGGACCCCAGCTGAGTCTCACACTGCACCACTTATGCCAAGATCCTCACTTTCATCTCTCCTGTCCGACCTTCCTTGATCAACTCTGTTCTTTTATGACCTTGACGGTTTTAGAGATTTGCGGAGACTTAGGAAGTCTTTTCTTCCCAGACCAATCTTGGTCCTTCCCTGTCTTTTGTCGATACCTGCATTCTTCGAAGTGTCGGACCTCTTCCTATCTGTTTATGTATAAATGTTTGTTACGCCCTCTCTCTGGCCATGGGACACGAGCAGGTTGAAGAGGAAGTGAAGGATTGAGGCTAGGGGTAAGGATGTGAAGTAAGAAATAATTGGAATTGGGTTTTTCGGCCTATGGGCGAATTGCTTTATTACATCAATTGTTTTACAATCGTATTTCGTACTAGAAAAATAAATTTACAGCAGTGT
The DNA here is from genome assembly GCF_040414725.1 of Anabrus simplex. Taxonomy (NCBI): domain Eukaryota; kingdom Metazoa; phylum Arthropoda; class Insecta; order Orthoptera; family Tettigoniidae; genus Anabrus; species Anabrus simplex. The sequence continues at coordinate 1,688,342,638 of NC_090265.1, read as the reverse complement.
AATTTCTTGACAATTTTAACTTTTTGTTATTTTCTTTTTTAATTTAAAAATATATATCAGTATAGTAACATAATTACAGTATTTCGAATTTCTTAGAATCATACAAGAGATTATTCGCCTAAGTTGACACCAGTACATAATTAAGTATCTAAGAGAGGAGTGTACATTGCTATATTTGAACACCACAATGTTATCATGTAACCTAATATTGAATTGTTCCCTGCAGGTAGGAGTGATATACCCAAGGTACCACATCTTCCTTTTCCTTTTCCGATTTATGTTAAGAAAAAATGGTTACCTTATTGGAGTTCGTCTTAAAGCAATAATCACCACGACCACCACGACTGCTCATTTGATACAATCCTAGACTGGTCTAGGTCAGGTTACTGCAAATTAATTACTGCCCGATGAATCAGTAGATTATACAGAATTTAAAATACATTTCCTAGCAGACATAAAATTAAATAGCTCAGCATGGGTGTCTAACAGTTCAATCAGCCACCACTGATCTACATTTAGGGCTGTGGCCAAGGTGACAAATTCCGTATTAACTGTTTACCTGATCTCTTCTTAAACAATTTCAAAGAATCTGCAAATCTACTGAACATCTTCTTTGTTAAATTATTCCAATCCTTAATTCATCTCCTTATAAACGAATATTTGCGATAAGCTTGGGATACCGTGGATGCATTCTACTGTCCTCACCCACAGGGGTTAACCGTGGGATGTAAAGTTGATGTTACGTCTAGGCAGGAGCTACTGAAGTCTTGAAGAGACTGTACTGAACAATGCTACGAGTAGACAGGAAGTTGTAGTGTGCCCTTGAAGATAACATGTGTAACAGTGAAAGTGTTTGACTCGCTACAGCGAACAGCGCGCGGCACACTTTCCTTAAGTTAGGAAATTCCACAGCACTATTCCATGAGGTAGGGTGACCATTTGCAACGACAGGGGCATCTTGAAATCCTCACGAGTTTCGGCAGGGTTCTGGTAGGGTTTCCAAACGTCTGCTTTCTAATACCGGACAAGAAGCCCGTTTAGGCGGATTTTTGTAAAAATTAGGAAATTTTCTTTGTCGTGGAGACGAAGAAAACGTACAAATTTTTAACCCATATCGCTAGCATTTTCACAGTTCATAGTACCTGAATGATTGCATTGATCTTAGGACCTGTGGCGTCTGCCCAGCGCTTACTTTGAAGGGTTTAAATGGTTGTAACTAACTCAAATTTTGCGATGGTGAGTAGTGCAATGATCTAGCTCCCAGCCTGCTGGCCCTGTTTTCGAATTACGACTACTTCAGTTGGAATTTTCATTAAGACTAACGGGCGAACAATTTTTATTAGTCTAGCCTGAGAAAAACAGCTTTATCAGTAGCCCGTTACTCCACGAAACCAAGCGAGACTGCTGAACTTTCATGTACGGGAGGGACGTATTTTTCTGGAGTATCGCTTGGTTTTCATGGTCTCTTCATGTCCACAGCTCTTCAGACTGTTACAAACCTCAGTCTAGGATTAAGGGGGGCTGCAATGTCCATTGTCTTCAATTTTACGGTGCAACTAACTGATCTACTGATCAGATTTTTGCCAACGACTGAATTGCAATAGAAATCTATACAGCTCGATGTCCAGCTCCTTGGCTTAACGGTGAGAGTAGTGGCCTTTGGTTCAGAGGGCTCTGGGTTCGACTTCCAGCCCTACCGAGAATTTTAACTGCGTGTGCTTAATTCCTTTGATTCGGGAACTGAGTATTATTGTACAGCTTTATATATCTTTACGAACACTCAACGCATCACCACAGAAACACACAGTAGTGAATTCATTCCTCCACATAGAGTTGACTTTAAGAAGGGCATCCGGTTGTACAAATGGGCTAAATTGACTTATGTGGTCAACTCCAATGACTCGGGAAAAGTCTGGGAAAATAATAGGGCATAATTAAGTTCACTTAATAAAATACAGGTTTTAAAATTCTGTATAATAATGTTATTGGTTTAACTTACGTCCCACTAACTACTTTTACTGTTTTCTGAGACGCCGAGGTACTGGAATTTTGTACCACAGCACTCCCTTACGTGCCAGAAAATCTACCCGCACGGAGGTGACGTATTTGAGCACCTTCAAACACCACCGGACTGAGCCAGGATTGAACTTGCCGATTTGGGCTCAGAAAGCCAGCGCTTTAACCGGCTGAGCCACTCAGTCCTGAAAACTCTACAATTCCTAACACTTGTAAGTACTTTGAAGTCAGAACTCACTCTACCACTAATACTCACTGAGGATGGACTATCAACATAAATGCATTGTGCAGAATATAATTCTCTTACATATTGGTGATCGACGTGTGATGGTTGTTGACCTTCCTGTCACTCACAAGGAAACTCAAGCGTGGTAATTGAGCTAGCAGATCGAGCGACGCCCTTATAAAGCATCTGAATCATTCTATACACTGGAATGTGACATTTAAAGTATTAGCAAACTAGACTTCTGTCACTTCACGATTACCAAACAGGAAACTTTAACGCTCGATAAACAAGAATCATATTGCATTCCATTCTCTATTTGTACCGAGAAACACAATGCATGGTCAACATTCTGATTCGATTATTAAGGGTCATGGGTGTCCGCATTTACATTTTATTGGTCATTTATTTATTTATTTATTTATTTATTTATTTATTTAACTTTAGTAGTGGTGAAGATAGGGCTCGTAGCCCTCTCTTACACTTCTTCTTCTTAATCTGCTTACCCTCCAGGGCTGGTTATTCCCTCGGCCTCAGCGAGGGATACCACCTCTACCGCCTCAAGGGCAGTGTCCTGGAGCGTGAGACATATGGTCGGGGATACAACTGGGGAGAATGACCAGTACCTCGCCCAGGCGGCCTCACCTGCTATGCTGAACAGAGGCAGGATGGGAAGATTGGAAGGGATGGACAAGGAAGAGGGAAGGAAGCGGGCATGGCCTTAACTTACGTACCATCCCGGAATTTACCTGGAGCAGAAGTGGGAAACGACGGAAAACCACTTACAGGATGGCTGAGGTAGGAATCGAACCCGGGCCTCCGGCGGTGGCAGCTAATCACACTAACCACTACACCACAAAGGCGGACTCCTCTCTTACACGTAACCACGTAAATTACAAGATAATACATATCAAAGAAATGTACTATTCTAAAATCGAAGATAACTAAGATAAATAACGGATTTGGAGAACATGTAATGATAAAAGAAAGCAAGGCTCAACAAATAATATACAATAAAAAGAAATCTGGAGCATAAATGTAAGAAAAAACGAGAAAATGTCATAATGGAAAAGTAATAAACACACTGGACAATGCAACATAAGTAATGCATAAACAGAATAGGCCGGCCCCGTGGTAGCGCACCTGCCCTTTAACCGGAGGGCCCGGGTTCGATTCCAGGCCAGGTCAGAGATTTTTACCTGAACCTGAGGGCTGGTTCGAGGTCCGCTCAACCTACGTAATTACAATTGAGGAGCTATCTGACGGTAAGATAGCGGCCCCAGTCTAGGAAGCCAAGATTAACGGCCGAGAGGATCCGTCGTGCTGACCAGCTGAGCAGTGCAGTTGCGCCATGGCTTTTTTTTATAAACAGAACATAATACATAGTAAAGGAACGGAAATTATGTCCATCAACAGTGATCTACGTACTCGAGTTAAAAGCTAAATGTTATGTACATGTACACTACAACAATATACTAATACTAATACTAATACTAATACTAATACTAATACTAATACTAATACTAATACTAATACTAATACTAATACTAATACTAATACTAATACTAATACTAATACTAATACTAACAACCTACAATAGTGTTCTTCAGCTGTACAGTAAGATTACAATATTGCTAGCCTACCGACCACAATCACAGAACACATCTCATGTCACTAATCACACGAAACAATCAGTGGTATTCAACAAGTGATCTCTGCATGTAGTCTGAAATTTTTATATTGACTTAGAGTTCCTGACAGTAGCTGGAAGTGAATTCCAAAGTCGTGGTTGAAAAGTGGTGGACGGGAAAAGCGGGGGAAGTGCCAGATCCAGTGTTACAATTATCGAATGAGGATAATAAATGGAAAAGGGTGTTGAAGTTTCGTAGTATGTTCACAGGTGGCATCAACGAGGACAATGTCGCAATATTCAAACATTGGTAGTAACAAAGTTTGGAGATGTTTTATCTTTACTCCTTGTGGCAAAATGTACTTTTGTCGTTTCAGACGGTGGAGCGTCGCGTACATCTTTCTACATGCATTTCTTACGTGTGCAGACAATCAGGAGTCTCAGTCAGGGTCATACCTATGCAAGTTCTTCACGTCCTTACTGAACGGGATTACGGTTGAATTTAATGACACCGGAAGAATAGTATAAAATTTATACATGACGTTTAATAATTTCTGAGATCCTTTTGTTTCGGGTTGAGGAGGAGAGAGTTTTCACTGGCGCACAAACTAAGTTGTTGAAGGTCTTGTTACTTGAATAAATTGTTGTTTCATTGAAACAGTGTGCGGTTTGAAGGGGTCATGTGGGGGATTTCTCCCGGCCCTCTATCTCGCACCATTGATGTCACCGCTTTCTGATAATTATGCAGGGGGCTAACACAGATCTTCCCTCATCTTCTCATTTCCCTTACTTTCCTTACTAAAAACAATTAATTTACTCTAGATAATGACTCCTCTCACTTCTGTTCGCCATAACGCCTTATCCACTGTTAGGTACTTCAGGTAGGACTAGATGATATTACTGTTTCAGTTATACACTACCTCGAAACAAAATACAAATGACGCGTGCATAGCGGGCTGACAGGAAGAATACGTTGTGTTCCGCCATAAACCTACCGGTCCTTCTCGCTGAAGTCATCCACTGTTCACTTCAACAAGAAGAAATTTGAAAACAGCCTCATTATATTAACAACAAAAAAGAAATGAAAAACAGGCAATTTTTCTTTTCTTACATTACCGCAATGTCAAAGCACCTGCTTGGCATCATCGAAGGAACTTTTGTGACACGAGTCATCATTCGTCTGCCGTTACAGTACCGGTCAAAAGTTTAGGACCACATTAAAAAATCATGAAGTTCCATCTACAACCTAAAATTTTGCTACTAGACCTCTGTATTTTTTTCCTGAGTTCTCGCATCTGATATGATATACGTCGCCTGATTTCAGTGATTTACGCCAAGTAGTGTATAAGTTATACATTTTTAACTGTTGGAAGGTCACGTCAGAAAGTCAACATTTTTGGAAATATTATGTACTATGTACTCTAATCGGCTTCAAGTATCAAAAACAAGATTCTTTTATAGACTTAGCAATAGTCGGGGGTCATTTTCGTATAAATAGAAAAATTCCTAAAAAATGCGGCACCAACTTTTGTGCTTTTATTTTTTGTTTCAAATCACCTCTAAAATGGTCAGTTTTTCCTTGTTCTTGTCATAGGTGTCAGTGTGAGCTATCCTCATCAGAAATGTGTTCTTGGTTGCCATCCACAAAGTGCAAATGGAACTATCAGGGCAGATAAGTTTCATGCCGATAGCTCGTCCTGAGACCTTGGGCCATACATGACAAAGGCAAAGAAAAATCAACCATTTTGGCCCTGGTTCGAAAAAAATAAAACACGCAAAAAATAAGGTGCCGCATATTTTCGGAAGTTCTATATTTATACTAAAATGGCCCCCACCTATCTCTAAGTCTACAAAAAAATCTTGGCTGTGATACTTGCAACCAATTAGAGTGTACAGTACATTATATAACCAAAATTTTTGATCTTTCGTTGTGACCGTCAAAGAGTTAAAAATTCATAACTTCCACATTATTTCGACTAACTCAATGAAATCAGGCGACATATATACTATTAGATGTGAGAGCTCAGAAAGAAAATTACAGATATCTCGTGGCACAATTTTAGGTTCTAGATGACATTTCGTGATTTCTTTACGTGGTCCTAAACTTCTGACCGGTACTGTATTTCACTTATCACTCTCCTCACAGCCTCGTCTGTATGCGGATGGCCGATAGACTTTCTGTTTCAAATAGGCGTATCCTCTTTTAACCATGACAGATGTCCGGCTCCATGGCTAAATGGTTAGCGTGTTGGCCTTTGGTCACAGGGGTCCCGGGTTCGATTACTGGCAGGGTCGGGACTTTTAACCTTAATTGGTTCATTTCTCTGGGACGGGGGATGGGTGTATGTGCCGTCTTCATCATCATTTCATCCTCATCACGATGCGCGGGTCGCCTACGGGAGTCAAATCAAATGACCTGCATCTGGCGAGCCGAACTTGTTTTCGGACACTCCCGGCACTAAAAGCCATACGCCATTTGATTTCCATGACAGATAATTGATGAGTGTCTGTCCAAAAGGCGCTATTTCCACCTTAAGACTGTTGCGGGGAAAAGTCAAGACACGTAAAATAAAAGGCACATGGAGCGTATCCATGATCGGGTTTGGCAAACATTTTAAGGAATTACATCTTCCTGGTCTGGATTGCTCATGGAAATTAATAATATTCAACTACTGTAATGCAGTGGACTAAAAACTGATTTTTTTAAAATATGGAAATAGCACCTTTTGAACAGACACTCGTCAAATGTTACTGTGCACTTTATAACCACAATCACTGAGTGCTTCAAGTAAATCACGTGTCTCACTAGCACAAGTATTAACGAAGGACCATTACTGGACAGAGGATGAAGCAAAGGAGCTGTTTCCTCCCACTAGGTAGCTTCTTCCTCGCCCCAGAAGTGTGCGGTATAGTAAACTCTTGTCTGATGGTTACTAACCTGTCCTCATATCGTCGAGCCGGAAGAGAACAACATTTGTAGGCCTGCAATTTCCTAAGTCCTTAAAACGATCACTCTAGGAATAAGGGTAAAAAAAAGAAAAAAGGATGTTAAAGGTCTGAATGCCAATATATCGCTACGCCAGAAGGAAACAAAAGGTCCGTCTCCTTGGCTAAGTGGTCAGAGTTGAGGACTTCGGTTCAGAGCGTCCCGACTTCGATTCCCGGCCTGGTCGGAGATTTTGTCGCGTGTCATTAATTCTTCTGGCTCGGGGACTGGTTGTTTGTATTTGTCCCAACACTCTCCACTTCATCTTCAGTAAACACACCACACTACCAACCACCACAGGTACACGCAATAGTTAGTATATCCCCTCCAAATAGTATTAACGTCGGGAAGGTCATCTGGCAGTAAAACGGGACCAAATTCATATGTGAGACACAATTCGCAGTGCGACACCACAAGATGTGGAAAAAAGTGTCAGTAGTAGTAGAAAGAGAAGATGAAGAAGAAGAATGAAACGAAACGAGATTGCTTACAAGGTCCAAAGCTCCTGAAACTCATCAAGTATACCATTACACTGTCCGACTGTCGTTAGTTGAGGCGTCTCTTCGGCTGGTACTGATCTCTGCTAGACGACAATGCTGCAGCAAATCCTAACCCGTCAAGGATGGATTCACGAGAGGTAATTGTTAACAAGTTTTAGGGGCTTTGTGTTTGCTTCCAGCTCAGTGATATTGAAATATTCGGGACCAAGGCGTCCAACCCCTTCTGTTATGACGATTCAACAATATTCCCACGTCAGTGATGCTCGCCATTGATGAATAGGATGAATTAGAATGCAAACCTGTTGGAGTGGATAACATGCATAGTCTATCCTGCGCAACGGTTATGCTAAGAGTTTTGCATAAATGTTAGGGGGTACGGCCCATCAGAACCCCTAGAATTTATGTTACTCTCACTACATAACGGAAGAAGGTGTTAGACGGGATTTCCTACTAAAAAAAATAGCTTGCATTCTAACCTATAACTGCCTAAACATCCAGGACCTATTGGTGAACTTGACAATGTAAGCCTAAATTAATGAATTTCTGTATTATTATAGGTCAACGGCAAAAACGTATCGCACATAAAAGATTGAATGGTTTTCTTCAGTTATGTACACTTTTAAAATAGAACTAATAATCTCAAATATCTGCATCGTTATTATTGTTGTTCGTAAGGTAAAAGTGCATGAGACATAAAAGGTCGGAAATTATATTTTAGACTATTTTAATAATGAACAGTTTTTCTATATACTTATTGCATTACTTCCCTTCCCATCCAATACGGTTACCTTCCATTGAGACTACAGCCAAACAAACAGACCTGATCTTTCTCCGGAAATCCATCTCTGCCTCTACAGATATTGATCCTTTTCAACGTCTATGACTTGTTCAGTGCTCAGCTCACAGAGGAGACGGAGTTATCCACTTTTCTACCTTTCTGCCTTCCAGAAAGGTTTTTGTTGGCGTCCCACAAAACTATTGAATCCGCTGTCAGGGGATGTCTGGAACTTGTCTCATCTAAAATTTCACTTGTACCTAAAGAAAATTATTATACAAATGGAATGAGTGAATGACTTGGTGATGTGTTAACTGTCAATAGAGAGAACCAGTGAACAGTCAGAAATTATGTATACCTGTATATTTTGCACAGTGTTTGGAAACCATGTAAATATCTGATTTTAATGAGGGCCTACACAAAAAATTAACTTTTCTTCTACTTTGCCGATTTAAATCAAATTTTGAAATCATATTTATTATGTCAATATGTAGTAATGGCCAAGTTTTGAAGTCCAGAACTCTTACTTTATTGGTTCTTGAATTGTGAATTTTTAAAGTATGATTTTAATGGTATTGTTGAAAACTAACTTTTGGTATTCAGACCTCAATTTTTAAACTCCAGATTTTTTAATTTCGTTGAAAAGACAATAGAACAACAGTTCTATCTTTTCATTTTATGAGACATTTTATTAAATTATTTTCAGTTGTTTTTCAAATTTCAAACTTAAATTTTCTTCAATTATATGTACATAAACATCATAATAACACAGAGAAACTTCGTTGCCGATAATGTTAATGCATAGGAGAATGGAAATACCTCATAACTAAATCCTGAAGAATTTCACTGCAATTTGAGACATTTAGTTTAAAAGTTTGGCATTGAAGTTAGAAAGAGCTTACGGGATAATGGATTGTAGTAAAATTTTAATAAATGAATGCTAGTTCAAGGCACAGTAAATTGATTAAATCTGCTGATCCTAATTGAAAAGGAAATAATAATAATACCCTTACCATTATGTCTCTCTGCGGATTTAGGCTTCTTATTCCCTCAGGTTTGATTAGCCTTAAGTTTTTTTCCTGCGCGAGAATATTTTGTAGAATTCAAAACTGTGGATAATTTAATTTATTTGTAAATAATACCACACCTGAGATCCTGCTTTTTAAGCCCATGTATCCTGTCTCTCGGTGCCACATTTGGCAAAATATTGCGGGGTGGGGTGAGCGTCGACAAATCCCCATAGGCCGTAACGCTCGTGATCTGAACGTGGGATTCCCACGCACTATATGGAAGTGTGCCTACCACTTAGTCCCGTTTTCCTGATATGGGGTCGGGAATGAGGTGAGATGAAATTATATATTATACTTTTATGGCCGAATGCCCTTCCTGACGCGAACCTCAGTTGAGGAGCTAGTATGGATTCAATGATTGATGGTGAATGAAACTGGGTAAAAAGGGGAAATGAATTCGATGGGGCCTATTAATAGGAACTGTCCCGGCATTTACCTGGAATAAAACCATCCGGGGGATAGTGGGTTCGAATCCCACTGTCGGCATCCCTGAAGATGGTTTTTCGTTGTTTCCCATTTTTACACCAGGCGAATGCTGGGGCTGTTCCTTAATTATGGTCACGGCCGCTTCCTTCCACCCTTAGCCCTTTCCTAATCCATTGTCACCATATGACCTATCTGTGTCGGTGCGACGTAAAGCAAATTGTAAAAAAAACAAAACTAGAAACCGCACAAAGCTATTCTCAGGACAGTCGACGGTGGGGTTTGAACCCACTCACCTCCCGAATGCCACTCCACTCGGTCCTTTTGCTACAGAATTTGCCATACCGGTACAGTTCTCGTGAATCCACAAGTATAGCTGTAGGCTATATACAAAATATATACCGAGCGAGTTGGCCGTCCGCTTAGACGTGCGCAGCTGTGAGCTTGCATTCAGGAGATAGGAGATTCGAACCCCACTGTTGGCAGCCTGAAGATGGTTTTCCACGATTTCCCATTTTAACACCAGGCCAATGCTGGGGCTGTACCTTAATTAAGCCCCTACTCCTAACCCTTTCATAGCTATCCCATAGTCGCCATGAGACCTATCTGTGTCGGTGCCACGTAAAGCCAGTTGTAAAAAGGAAAAAGAAAGAAAGAAAATATACAAGTGGTATACAGTAATATCATTAAGCAAGTATTTGTATACTGAGTCTTATGTACGGAAGCTGGCTGGATTCTCAACAACTCCACTATTAGCTGTCAAAGATACACTGGCGTCACAGAAGGAAAGTACTGGGGCATGATTTCTCACTGAGTCAGATGGTTCAATAGCACATCAGTCTGTTAAGCCCAGATGAATGCACATATCAACTATCTTATGATCGACACTTTAACAGCATTCATACCAGACTAGCATCGTCATACCTCAAACACTTTCACATTGTGGCTGATGAGACTGAGGCAGATCAGTGGAACTAACACATTTGTTCTGTGCTTACCAGAAGGCACAGTGCACTGTAAACACCATTCTCACAAAAAAATGGACCTGCGGATCATTATTCTTCCACAGTTATTCCTGCATCCTGGAGGCGTTCGGTTGCTAACCATTTCACACATGTGATCTTGGCCTTGTTTCACGGTAAGATGTCCTTCCTGACGGCAACCCCATTTCGAGAAATATCTTCAATATTGCATGTTTCTGTGCTGGTTGGTAGTCTGATGCGCAGTGTGTATATAAAGAGGATTATATTAAAAACAGTCCACGAGTCAGAGGGGTTAACGAGACTCGATTAAGAATCATTGACCTGGCTGCGAATCCCAACCAGGGTGCTCTGAAACGACGGCTCCAGTTTACAAATTATAAAATACTACTCGAGAAATATTGGAAAAACTCAAACATATCAAACTGTATCTTCTTTCTTCCACTGTACACCGAGTTTGGGACTTTCAATGGAAGTAATTAGTTTTAGCCCCTCTAGGCATTTGTGCGTGGAATACATCAAATAAATTCGAAGAAAAAGAAAATATTTTGTCTTCTTTAACAACAGTGAACATGTGTGAAAATTGACAGCTAGGACAGCAACAGGAATGCTGAAAAAATCCAAATAGACCTCAAAATTGAGAGAGAAAGGGGTAATGCTGTGCTTGTAAAGAGAATCTGATTTTTAGGGAACTATTGAAAAAGTGACAGAAACTTATGAAAACTGTTTTGATAAGATTGCCTTCCAATTTTGGATAAATATGCACTGAAATAATGTTAATAATTTGTAACATTCATTTTAATAATCGTTCATAAATTTCAGAAGAATTTTTTGTTAAAGTGTGAAAAAATGTAATATCTCATATTAATTACATTTTATTAAAAATATAACAATTATACTGAAACCAGAAATAATAGTATAATGCATTCCTTGATTTCATCTAACCTATAGAATTACTTTTGAAATGAATAAGACAAAATGGTTGCAACTGAAATATTTGCAATGTGGACCAATTTGTTTTTTAAAATGTCATAAATCGAGAAATATTTCTGTAGGCATAATTTCAAATGCTCTCAATTAGAGCTTGTACAATTTCGAGTCAAATTACAGAAATTACTTCAGAGCGGCCCACGTAAGTTTCAAAGCGGTCTGCTCATCCGTTCTTGGAGACTTCAATGCGTGGTTGGTTCAGAGCTTGGCGACTGATGGCGCGCATGTCTAGTTATGGTCATGCTTAGTGGTGCCCTCTTCAGGCGGGGTCGGAAGATGCAGCGCGGCCGGTAAAGCAGGTATCTGAAGAGCCGATGTTGTGTATAGGACTCGGAGTTTAAAGACAAACTATGCTTCAAATTAATATTTATGTTGACACCGACCGTTGGTGTTAGCCGCGAGTGTGAGACCTTTCCAGTAATCTGAGGTCGACCCCCCCTCTCTGAAATGAGTTCTTAGGGAATCATAATTCTCCACGGACCCCACACATTTTCACTTACTACCTTACTTCTGGCCCCTTAGGCTACCTAAAGACCACCGTAAACAGAAAATACATTCTTGAAATAAAGATCTGACTCTTTGGCTGAATGGTCAGGGTAGTGGCTTTTGATTCAGAGGACCACCAGTTCGATTCCGGCTGGACCAGGGATTTTAACTACCGGTACATCTAATTAATTCCTTTATCTTGGGACTGGTTGCTGTTGTTCGTCTGAATATTCATCTTCATCTACACATTGAATTTCCAAACACGACAGAAATACGGAATAGTGAATACATCACTCCATGTGAGATTAGCGTCAAAAAGGGCATCTTACAGTAAAACTGGGATAAATTCACACCAAATGCCGACCTGAGGTCATGAAGCTTAAAATACTGAAAATTATAAATTTGTCTCTTTGACATAATATGTTAAAAAGAACATAAATTAATTAATTCAGTACTAGGGAAAACATAAACCTTCACGATACTCGGGGCAAAGTAGACACTGACGTCCCAATTCATAGGCTGTCAAAGACAGCTCACCCACATGAAATCAGTTGTTTAAGATTATTCAATAGATTACCACATTCTTCACGGTCCACCCCTTTAAGCAATTTTAAAAGGAAATAGTATGATTGGTTAATAGAAGATCCGTTTTATAATATCTCTGAATTCTTAGAAATGCATAATATTATTAATTTTTAATAAAAAGTGTTTGCACATTTAAACCTTGTTAATATTAAGTACCAAATTATTATCAGTTGACGAAGCCTATTTCATTATATATGCTCAATGGCAAATAAAGATTCTTGATTGGAAAAAGGCTAGGAGAAAGAAGAGCCTACCCTTCATAACAAAAGTACGATGATAAGGCAAAAATTCACACTCTACATGAATATTATGCTTTATTATGGCAGTACTTAAGAAAACCTATACCATGCGAGTTGGCCATGTGGTTTGGGGCGCGCAGCTGTGAGCTTGAATCCGGAAGATAGTGGGTTCGAACCCCACTGCCGTAGCCTTGGAGATGGTTTTCCGTGGTTACCCATTTTCACATCAGGCAAACGCTGGGGTTATACCTTAATTAAGGCCACGGCCACTTTCTTCCCATTCCTAGGCCTTTCCTATCCCATCGTCGCCATAAGACCTATCTGTGTCGGTGCGACGTAACGCAAATTGAAAATAAGTAAGCTATGTTTCAATGATCATTATTATCCCTTTTTTAGTGTTTTATTGGTCAATTTCCGATCAGTGCTCCTCAGGAAATCTCAACAATTTCACTTACAGTCTACTTACTGAACCACGAATATCTTGTATTTTTATTCCTAAGATGTCCGACTCGTTGGCTGAATGGTAAGCGTACTGGCCTTCGGTTCAGAGGGTCCCGGGTTCGATTCCCGGCCGGGTCGGGGATTTTAACTTTAATTGGTTAATTCCAATGGCCCGGGGGCTGGGTGTTTGTGCTGTCCCCAACATTCCTGCAACTCACACACCACACATAACACTATCCTCCACCACAATAACACGCAGTTACCTACACATGGCAGATGCCGCCCACCCTCGTCGGAGGGTCTGCCTTACAAGGGCTGCACTCGGCTAGAAATAGCCACACGAAATAACAAAATTACATTCCTAAGATTTGTTTTTTTTTTCTCATTGCGACCGAATCAATTTCACACCTCCACATGAATGGTGATACAACTCAAAAACGAACGTTTCCGAGATAAAAATGTAAATGTTCTACATTATAATTTTAGCACATTCTACATCACATTTTCACAGAGTTTCAATGAAATAAATCACAAATAAGAAGTGTCGATATTCTTGACTGACGATATTCAATAAGACGAAGTGGTATAACGATATTTTTGTATTTTCGCAAGAAAGAAAGTGTTACAATTATGACTGTTGTCTGGATCGTAAGAGTGATTATTTTTTGGTTGTGGTTATAAAAAAAATGACATTTTTTGAGTTGTGCCACTATTCTTAGGGGTTAGGGGAGGGTTGCGATTTTTATGAAGCAATGTTTCTCTTTCTGAATGATTTTCAAAATTTTCAAATCGCTGACAGAATGTACAAATAAGAAAAAAAAGTAAGGAACCAAATACACGGTTGCCATGATACACGCAGTTCCAAATTCATCGACAATATTCCTAACTTATTTATGTTATTGTTTCGGAAATCCCGTGAGCTGTTCCTCAGTACATTACAACACATCGAATGTTTTCAGCGACGGGAGAATAGGAAAGGGCTTGGATTGGGAAGGAAACGGCCGCGGCCTTAATTAAGGTACATCCTCTTCATTTGCCTGGTGTGGAAATGGGAAACATCGGAAAATCATCTTAAGGTCTGCCGACGGTGAGATTCGATCCTATCATCTTCCGAATGCAGGCTCACAGCTCCGCGACCCTAACCACGCAGCAAACACGCTTGGGGGCACACTTATAATATTGACATGCAAATAAAGCTTTTCTAGGATTCAATTAAATGTTAGGTAAAAAGTATGTACAGACATAGAAATAGTACCTGACAATAAGTTCATCTGTATAGGCTAGAACCAAGAGCATTACATTTTGTCATAAATTCTTCTTTGAAATTTATGAAATTCTGCCAAGATTTTAGTGATTGGGGAATGGAATTCAAAGCTGTTATAGTGCTATATAATACACAATTGATTCCATACATTACCATGTCCATTCTTGGGACATGTAAGTTTCTAGATTGCCGTGTTGCATAATCACGAATTAATAAATGACTGCTGAATTTATGTTTTAAATTAGCCCGAGCTAAATTATCTTTAATTTTAAAGGCATGTGTATACAAAGCGTATGCAATAGATAACTTTGCCGATATCTTCTCATTCCGAGTACCCTCTTGTCATTGTTTCCAACTCTTTGTGCCACCAATTTCTCTTGCTACTTTCATGTCCATTACTTCCAAATTTTTAACAAGATATCCTCAGTCCACCCAGCTTTCACTGCCGTTAAATAAAGTCGGTCTGAAAAGAGACCGATGTAATGATGGTTTGATTCATGACCTGGCCAGCTATTTTAACCGCACCTGTTTGATTTGGTGCTAGGAAGGAAGCGAACATGGCCTTTGTGAAGGTGTTTTCCCAGTGTGGAAATGAGAAACCGACGAAAACCATCTTCAGGGCTGCCGACAGCATATTCGAACCTACTATCTCCCGAATGCAAGCTGTCAGTTATGCGATTCAAACCACGTAGCCATCTCACTCAATTTTCTGCAAAGTAATCTTTTAAAGATTAATTCTCAGTTAAAATGCAAACATATGTATAAAAGCATAATTCTGTCGTCACCGACAGTTCATTTTGATATTTCAGTCATATTAGTCTTGGCCACAACATTGACTGGCAAACACGGAGGTGGCAATAAGTCTTGTCGAGTCATCACCGAAGTTCGTGAGCAGAAAGACAATGACTGTTCTTAAAATTATGCAGTTTAACGGAACTCCGGTTGTGAATTTTTGGGATAGCCGATACATTAATATCTTGACATTACTTGCAAGATTCGTGAAATTCGTGGATCATCCCTGTATGCTTTTCTTACTGCCATACCTAGCTTGCGGATCCTCACCGGAAATGAATCGAACAAAGACAGATTGTATGGAAATTAAACTGAACAACTTGGAGTGGCATGTTATGGTAATGTACAATACAAGTAACGAAGAGCAAATTGTAAATTAAGTTGTTCATTACTTTACAGCATAGAACTACGTTCCTTTCTCGGCTAATTGTACCATGTGACTTGTCACACGACAGTTCGTCCCAAAGGAAGTATTCTCCCCACGACATTTCGTATCATCAAAACAAATGTGTTCCGCGATGGTTTGTACAGGTTAATTTATCATTTTGAAGAAGGGGTCTCTTTTCCCATGGATTCATTCCGCCAGACAGGAAGTAAGGGATTTCTTTCAGTGTAGTCGTAATATTGAAAAAATGGGCCCTGACAGTTCTTGGAGGGCGGTCCGTTTACTGTCTGCCTGTGTGGGGAGAAGCAGTAGGGGGTATGGTTCCCATGGAAATGTGTGCGGTTGCCAAGGAGATAAGCCTGCTGACCGGCTCGTATTGCGTGGAGTTGCTGAACTTCTCACCTCTGAGTTACATACAACAGAACACACCGATCTGAACGACCGAACAAATGATCCGGAAGCGAAGGGAAGGAGTAAGGAATACAGGAATGTGGCAACACCGTGCAATGCTCCTCCGTTCATCCCTATCTGTCAGAACTCTAATTTTAATATTACGGGACCTGTTACCCGCGAGGATGGCGAAGAAGACCGGGAAACATACCGCCTATGTTTCCAGGTCCTGGTAAATGCCAGGTAGTAATTAGCAGTAGACCCCACATTTTTACTCAGTAATAGGTTAGAATGTAAACTATTATGGTTATTGGTAAGTGTTGACTAGCCCATTCTTCCGTTACATTGCGAGAGTTTGTTACGTCTCAAAACTCACGAGTTTCAAAACTCACGGGCTAAAATTAGTTGCAAATAGTATCAAAACTCACGACTGCAAACTGCTAGATAAAGTAAACATTCTAATGAGTCTCAAAATTCACGACTCCGGACAGGTGCTTGCGATGACCGCAGGAGGTATGGGGTGCCCGATGACTCACGCTTCCTTTACGACAGGCAGGGGATACTGTGGATGTGATTCTGCCACCCCAACCCACAGGGGAAAAATAATGGCTGGTGAATGAAAGAGACCGAGGTGTATTATTATTAAAATATTTTGCTCTTGTTTTAAAGCTAGTATAATGCATTTTTTACTTTTCACATACATTTATAATAATGACGTGTGGCCTCCGGAGGGTTTTCTTTTTGCTAGTGGCTTCACGTCGCACCGGCTCAGACAGGTCTTAATGGCGACGACGGAGAGTTCTGCACGTCTGTGAGGATGGGGCCCTACCTAAGACGAAGTCTAACGCTGAAGGTGGCACGAACACTCAGTTCCCGAGCCATAGGACTAACTAATGAAAGTTAAAATCTCCGACCCGATCGGAAATCGAACCCGGGACCTCCTGGACCCCTTGGACCACAGGCCAGCATGCTAACAATTTATGCATGGAGTCAGACGACATAAAATTAAAGTAGGTATATTGCCCGCTGCTAGTTGAAAGAAACTGGTCAGTTGGTAGTACTGGGGCTTAGTTCCATTATGCGGCCAGAAGGCGACATTTACGTGAATGAGGAATTTTATTTAGTGATATTAAAGATGAAGACAGTTAATTCACCTCATTTAGTTTCAACACTTGGAGATTAATTTGGAAAAAAGGCGTATTTCTATTTTTCGTAAAAGTTCATCTATTCGTTTATTTCAATAGATTGTCAACCCGACATTCAAACCGAATGCTTTTTTTTGCTATTTACGTTACCGACATAAATAGGTCTTACGGTGACGATGGGACAGGAAAGGCCTAGGAATGGGAAGGAAGCGGCCGTGGCCTAAATTAAGGTACAGTTCGAGCATTTACCTGTTGTGAAAATGGGAAACCACGGAAAACCGCCTTCAGGGTTGCCAACAGTAGGGTTCGAACACACTATCTCCCGGATGCGAGTTCACAGC
Organism: Anabrus simplex; assembly: GCF_040414725.1. Classification (NCBI taxonomy): domain Eukaryota; kingdom Metazoa; phylum Arthropoda; class Insecta; order Orthoptera; family Tettigoniidae; genus Anabrus; species Anabrus simplex. The sequence goes on along the minus strand of NC_090265.1, from coordinate 1,688,324,977 downwards.
TGCGCGTCCCTAACCGCACGGCCAACTCGCCCAGTAAAAAAATATTCATGACGCATCCGATTATTCTGTGCGATGTAATAAATGATATTTGAAACTCATTCGATGATTTAAATTCATATTTCATTCGATTATTTAAATATTCGGATTGAAGTTATTCGATTATTAAAAGTATTCCATTATCCCATCACTAATAGGGTGGACATTCTTCCATTCAAAGAAGAACTGACCCTGCTCGTGAGTTTTGAGTTTGGCCCAGGTAGAGAAACCTGTTCTTACTAATCCACTTCCTGGAATTCGTGAGTTTTGACACTCGTGAATTTTGAGACTTGTGAGTTTTGAGACGACACGTGAGAGTTACATGAATTCTAGGGCTTCGGTTCTGATGGGCCACACGCCCAACGTTTATGCATGACTCATAGCATAACCGTTGTGCAGGATAGACAAAACTTGTTACTCGCTTCAGTATGTTTGCATTCTAAGCTCTCAGTACCTAAAAATCTGGCCCTAGTTATAACAGATTTACCGAGGAAAACGGATCCAGTCGAGGGGCGCATAATCGGCTGAACTTCATCATGGGTAAGGCCTACCCGTTTCAGTTATTTTCTCAGAAAACTTCAGAGTGAAGGAGCCGCAGTCAACAGGCAAATGCCGCGTTTATATACCGGCGGGTCTCCGAAGAAAAGGAAGAACACAGGAGCTGGAACAGACCGTCGAGTCTGCCCGTTAACAGGATTATAAGATTAAGGCAGAAGAGATAAGATAACTGCGCGCACTTGCTTTCACTATAACCGGGAAACTGTTCAGATCAGTAAATTTATCAATAATCCAAAAAGCGTTGTAGGTATCTATAAATACCGTATTCCAACACCACAGTAATGCCAATTACCGAAAAAGAATAGCAAGCATTTCTGAATGAAGTTCAACACAACCGTAACATCAAAGTTCACTTTCATTTTGCGCCATTATTGCTGCAATTAAAAGCTGGCACGAATTAGTTCAGTACTAATTGTCAAATGGTACTAATACATCATGATACGAATTGTCTGGGACTAATTTCTACCGGAACTAATGTGCTGGGATGAATAGTCACACAGCCCATTAAATAATACTTTTCTAGTTATCGTACGTCTTTAAGTCTAGTGAACTGTACAATTGACTTGCTCGCAGTACAGAAATGAAGCGGCTTTGGGTAATTTAAAAGTAAGAAGACAACCCGGGAAGATTTCTTCTGCAGTGATCCCATGGAGGGGCATTATTTAAAGATGAAGGGACTAACGGATTTTTCTTTTCACTGATATTCATTCGGAAAGTAGAAATTTCTAGGTTTCCATTTTCTATCCTTGTAAAATTTCTCATTTAAGCCCTTCTTTTCTACAACACAAGAATGAATTTCATCATCATGCATGAAAAATACAACAAAGATCATTGCCAGTGCGGAGAGAATATTTTCAATGACTTACATAAAAACAGAAAATCGATTGCATTTAAACAGTTGCTGCATTACTATGATACGTGGTGGACAAGTTTAACCAAAATACCTGCGGTATTACCGTACTGCTACCGAAAGTATGTTGACTGAGCGGGTTGATTACGTGGGTCGGGTCACGTAGCTGTGAGTTTGGACCCTAATGCCGGCAGCCAAGAAATTTTCTCCGTAGTTTCCCATTTTCACACCAGGCGAATTGTGAGATTATACCTTAATTAAAGTTACCGTCGCCTCCCTTCCAGTCCAGTGCTAGCCATTTTCTAGGACATGTCTCTCGGAACGACGTAAAAAAGGTAAGAACAAGATAAAGAAAAACCGTCATCTGGGCATCTACATACAGAACAAGGCGAAACTGACGCCTGCTGCTAATTTTCAACAATGTAGTGCATTCCTAAATATCGGAATGAGTAGCTCAGACGGTTGAGACACTGACCTCGATAGCTGCAGTCGCTTAAGTGCGGCCAGTATCCAGTAATCGGGAGATAGTGGGTTCGAGCCCCACTGTCGGCAGCCCTGAAGATGGTTTTCCGTGGTTTTCCATTTTCATACCAGGCAAATGCCGGGGCTGTACCTTAATTGAGGCCACGGCCGCTTCCTTCCAATTCCTAGACCTTTCCTATCCCATCGTCGCCGTAAGACCTATCTGTGTCGGTGCGACGTAAAGCAAAAAAAAGTCCGGCGGTATTTGAAGCTGCTCAAATACGCCAGCCTCGTGTAGATAGATTTACTTGCACGTAAAAGATTGTCTTTCAGTTACCTTCAGTACATTGAATAAGACCATATAATAGGCTATATTATCCTGTAACTAGCGATGTAGCGGCCGCGATGATCAGGTTATGATGTACCAAGTTTGTGGAACTCCTAGAATGAAAGGAAGTCTCCAGATATGAATGTCATCAGGCCTCTACCAAGAACAATTCCTGAACCACCTCATCGATGAAAGGCGTGTCTGGCTGTCTGCAGCTGTATACCACAATGTCATTCATTGTTAAAGTATGCATCATAACCGCAGTATGCGACCTCTAAGAAGGCTCACGTCTGTCACAAGATGTATCACCTTGTTTCACGTAGACTGCAAAGCGCTGACTGCGCCACGACCTACGTTTCGTGTTTCCTTCACTACAATCAAAAGCGTTTATGTTGACATTCGGATCGCAGTGGTTGGAAGTAATTACAGTGGTTAGGCATGGCTGTAATCTTTCACTTTTTTAGTTCATAGTTTACATGGAATATCTACTAAAAGGTATAAAATAGTAGGGAAATATTCATCTTAATAATAATAATAATAATAATAATAATAATAATAATAATAATAATAATAATAATCGAATGGCCTCAGCTGCCATGTGCAGACATTTTAATTTGACGCCATCTGGCTGTCTGCTCCTCAATTTCAGCGTTCCGTTTTACTCTAGGCCCACTAGATGGCAGACCGAGTTAACCGGATCTCTCTTGGGCGTCTATGGCTGAGATTTAATTAGTTGTTTCGGGTAAACACGAAATGTGTCACCAGAGTTCTTTTACATGCCGATATCGTACGACACGGAGTGTTGAATGGGCTCTTTTCCGCCCTTAAAAATCTGACTACCTCTGCCGGGTTTGAACCCACTATCTCCGGATCCGGGGGCCGACACTCTGTGATTGATCCGCAGAGGCAGCTATTCAGTTGGGTGGAAATGTAGTAAACAGTTCGACCTCTCGGAGGGATACCTTACAAGGCTGCACATCTGTGAATTTGCGTGTGAACCAAGTGCCGTATTGGTGCATTGGAAGATTAAGTGCTACATTGTCATGTATTGCATAACTAAGGAGAGAACGAGACATTGGACAGTTAACTGCGATGACAATATGCAAGAAAAGTTCTCATATATAAGTGATTTTTCATAAAATGTCGTGATATGTTATAAAAGAGGAAGAATGTTGTATATTTATTTAAAATTATTTGTATGTGTTAAATTAAGTGCTATGCTCTTGTGAATTGTATGAGAAGGAGAGAATGGGACACTGGATAGTTATCTACGATGACAATGTACGAGAAAAATTTTCAGATCTGTGATATTTTATAAAATGCATGGATGTTGAAAAAGAAAATTATTGTTGTATACTCATTTAAAGTGTTTATATGTGTCAATGGTAGATATATCATGTTGTTCATAAATCAATCGATTCTTTGTTCTTCGATTTATTTATGAGGGAGGCGAATTGTAACGGTTCAAATCTCGTTACAAGGTGATATCTGTATTTTTATTATTATTTCATTTGTGATATTATTATTATGTCTATACTATTATTAGTACTATTAATGTAACTATTATTATTGTTCAGTTCACTTATGCAATGATGATCGCTTGCGTGATTGTAGTTGAATGTGTGTATATATATGTGTGTGTAGATTAACACTAAAAACATGCACAGTAAGAATTGCTGTATATCAGATGTGGATGTAGTGTGTGCAATAACTTCTGACATTGTAATATTGCGAAATACTGCTGGAGTATCTGTCGAGTCATTGCTACGTCATCGTGAGCATTTAGCGGTGAGCTCACTTTCTTGGAGATACCTAGGGTGCCGCCGGCGGTTTCACCATAAGGTGTAACATTTTTTCGCGAGGTGGGAGTAGATCATAGCTATTCCTGGAGATTGCGTAGGTGTGTCAACAAACGTGTATATAAGGTGGCTGAATATTGTAGCGTCAGTCATTATTCAAATGGAAGGAGAAGCCACAGTTGGTCGGAGTGTCAACAGGAAGGAGAGGCCTCAGTCGGTCATTGGTCATTAGTTAAACGGAAGGTGAACAGTGAAGAAGTCAAATGGATAAGTGAACAGTGAGGGAGTTATTTGGAAGGAGAGACCTCAGCCGGTCAGTTAGTTGTGTTCGAAGGATAGGCTTCCCATGAAGTCATGTAGGACAGACTTACCAAGAAGTCACCAGGATGGAGAAGAAGCAGTCACATAGATACATCACCAAATTAGGCTTGACACATCTACAGTAAACAACAGATCAAAGGAATACGTCGTACTTACACTCAAAGTGTTGAAGGTACAGCCAAGTGAACCAGTGAGGGATAAATTTCGTGTATAATTGTTTAATGTCCAGTCAAGAAGAATTCAAATTCATGCTTAGTTTCTTTCAGTTGCAACGTCAGAATTTCATATTCTCATCTGTTTTATCGCAGCAAGAGTTACTAATTTTTCCATACAATTTAAAGAATATATTTTTTCTAGCAAATTAATTTATCGTTTCATTTTTGAGTAAATTTAATGGGGAAACCGAACGCCAATCTCCTTTTCCCAGAACTTATATGGTATGTTGTCAAAAGTAAGCTTATTACCCCACACCGTAGAGATATTCAAGAATCTCATTCTCTTATTGCTGCACTGAGTTGTAGCTGGCGCCCTTCAAATAACGTATGTGTAAGTAAGCAGGTAAGATCTAAGTGTGAATACAAGGTCCGACAATTGTGTATTTTACTTATTGAATATTAATATACAGATCTTTTAATTTAAATACTGTTTTACATTTTTAATTTAGTAAAGGAGTTAGGAACATCTCAAAGTGTACCTAGAGATCTAAAAAATAAAGTGAAAACATCACCTGGATCTTAAGACTGGGTAGAGTACGTTGACATTCAGATCTCACTATCATGTTAATCTCGCCATTGGGTGTCTGCAGTGTGTACGAAGGCAAACAGAGGCCAGTTTAGTATTTGTTAGAAACAAGTTGTTGCATAACAAAGGAGAAATGATGAATAAGGGAGTGAGAGAAGAAATATTTTAATGAGTTTTATTCGGGTAAACACGAAATGTGTCACCAGAGATCTTTTACATGCCGATATCGTACGACATGGAGTGTCGAATAGACTCTTTTTCGCCCTTAAAAATCCGACTACCTCTTCCGGGTTTGAACCCGCTACCTTCGGATCCTTTGCTGGTGTACCTGGACGGTTCTATTATATCCTTTCAATTGTGTTCAGTGTATTGAGCCTGTCTGATTATGAGCGTTAAATAGAAAGAGCTTTCCTTGTCGGGAATTAAGCATTTTCCGAAATTAGGATGAAAATACCATCTTAACGAGAAACAGCTCGCTGACTCGTTAGGATTTCTATCGTCTACGTTAAGGACGATATATAAAAGTCATGACTGAATCACAGTAGCAGCGACATCAGGAGGATGTATTACTGTGTATACAATATGATGAACTGTATTTTATTTAGCTATTGTATTTCAATAAAATGATACATCAGTAGTGTCATTTACAACCAAAACATACAAATTACGTTATTACTTGGCTTCTTCCCGCTTAATTCGAGGTCACTTGGACAGCGTGTTATCGAGGTTTTACCGTACGGTCCCTTGATTAGTACCTTTTTTTAAATAGAATAGATAACAGTTCTTAGGTATGCGTGACGCAGGTCTAAACTTGTCAAACGATTGCGAAGGCATGATTCGGGTCCATAGCCTCCGGAATTTTGGGCAATAACAGGTTAGAATGCAAACTTACTTAGGCGGGTAACAAGTATACACTAGCCTGCACAACTATTATGTTATGAGCTTTGCATAAACATTAGGGGTACGGCCATCGATATCTGCAAAATTTCATATTACTCTTGCAACGTGTTACTATTAACGAAAAGGTTTGCATTCTAACCAATCGCTGCCAAAAATCCCGTGATCTACTCACATTAATTCCATGGGATAATATACATTCTCGTTAACAAGAACAAGAAATAATCAGTTGTTAAATCTAATTTTAAAAAACGCTTTCTTATCTATATTTCAGCTTTATCTTGGGTCGCTGGAGCCATCCAGGCTCATTTTGGTTTTGTAAGGCCGGATGCCCTTCCTCCCGTCACGTAATTTTTTGAGATAAAATTTTTAACGCAGGATCCGAACCTCAGCTGACCAGGTTGGAAGCCTGCAGCTAAACCAATGGACTGATCATGTAACGAGCATATATCTGTGGTGATTCGAGTTCGTAACTTGTGTGATATGGATGTCAACCATGCAGAAACTGGAATGTGTCAATGGTTCACCTTGAAATATGTAAGACATATTGATTTTAAACATTATATTTAGAATCTTCAAAACAGCAACGAATATTTTCAAGTGAGTTTTTTAAACCTGAAAGTTAATCTCTGAAAAATATCGACTATTATACGACTAGCTAAATCGTCCACAAAACCTTAATACACAAAATCTTATTTTAATTAAACTCATTAAATTGAAACCTTAACGATTCAAAATCTATATAAATCGAGCCCTCCCCTATCCATTTTCCTCTTCCGTTATCATTTGATTTATAAAGGTTTTACTGTACCCGCAGAAGAATTTTCTAGGCGTTCCAATTCTGTATGCAATCTCTTTGGTGAAGTGCCGATCTTCACGAAGCCAGCTGCCCAAATATTTAAATTTATTAAGTCGTTTGATATTGGATCCATTTTTAATTTTTATTTCAACATTTTATTTCTACTTCTTACAGTTAATTATTAATTTACGTTGACACCACGATTAGTCGAAAGCCTAGTTAAACATTCTCTACTTCTTGAATTAAGAGACCTATTTAAAAATAGCACATGCGAGAAGTTTAGACGAAAGAGGTGTTTGTGTATGATTGAAATTTGATTCGGAAAGGGACTAAATTATACACTACCGTATTCGTTTTATACTGGCTAGGACATAATCACATACTACGCATTTATTGTTAATTTTAGTATGCGCATGTCGCCTGTATGACGTCAAGTCGGAAGAACTTCACCAGCCCTCTCCGAAGGCCACACTCTATTATTATTATTATTATTATTATTATTATTATTATTATTATTATTATTATTATTGTCGTCATTGACTCGTTACGCCCAACTATAGAGCGCTTTTGAACTTACTTAGCACAATGTTTCTTCTTTTCTTCCCAATATTCTTCATTCCTACAATGAGTGTCCTTCTTCATTCTCTGTTCATCCTGTATATTTTCTTTTAGATTTCTCTGCATATTTGTGTTTACTTACTAGTTTTTAAAATTTTGGTCTATCCTGAATGGTTTCCTTGGCAATATCAGCTTTTCTAGCAAGATCATTTATTTCCACTTACCAATTATTGCTTTTTTTTTTTCAGGGATCGTGCTTTCTTTGTCAGACTCGTCGGGGGGGGGGGGGGGGTGCATGTTCTCCTAAGCCGGGCGTTTTGTCCGAAGGGTCTGAGGGAACTAAAATACCTCTCGTGGACCAGAAACAGGCACAGCCAGGAAAAGTCTTGAGGCAACCTCTAAAGCTTAGCTGTAACACTGAGGTCGATGATGCTCTCCCCATTCTCTTCAACTTATTATTATTATTATTATTATTATTATTATTATTATTATTATTATTATTATTATTATTATTATTATTATTATTATTATTATTATTATTATTATTATTATTATTATTATTATTGAAAAAGTAGAACAGTTCATTTTTTGGCATGTGAATACTTCCCTTGGGGAATGTAGTATTTAAAATAACATGTTAGGTAAGGGAGCAGGAACTAGTTTTATCGACGATCTAAATCACATATAAATACGGGAACCAGTGAGGAATGATTGTTGTGCCAGGCTAAATCCAGTTCCACATCTATGTTTTCCAGCGCAAGTCTTCTTTTACTGTTGTCACATCTCAGTATAAAAGGAAGCATAAATAGGTAGTATACTATGACAATTTCGACATTTTACTGTCTTTATTTCAGTTGCTATATACTGTAGTCCGACTCCTTGGATGAATGATCAGCGTAGTGTCATTCAGTTCATAAGACTCGGTTTCGATTTCCGGGCGTGTCGGGGATTTAAAACTGAAATCGTTAATTTCTTTTGCTCGAGGAATGGGTGTCTGTGCTGACCCGACATCCCTGCAACTGTTACGCCACGCACAACGCTATTATTCACCACATTGGTAACATGCAAAATTCCATTTATGGCAGATGCCTCCCACCCTTGCTGGACGGTCCGCTAGAATTAGCCACACGATTTCTTTGAAATTACCAGTGGGAGAGGCTGACTAATAATCAGAGTCCAGATGTTTAGTCAATAATAGGTTAGAATGAAAACTAATTTGGCCTGAAGGAAGTGTCGTCTAACCTACTCTGCCGTAATGTAGCAAGAGTAACATAACTTGTACCCCTTCAGTTTATGCAAGCCTCTTAGCAGGACTGTTGTACTTGTTGCTAACCTGAGTAAGTTCGCATTCCAACCTACGGGCTCTGCTCATAAGGGTAGCGATGCATGTGGCATGGGCCTTTTTTTTCTCAATTGCTGTATGACGTCATATATTACAGAAATCACGAAATCACGAGTAAATCAATACCCTGATATCATTTTCATTGATTTTGGAAGGCGTGACTGACATAGTTGATTTCCCTGTCATACATTTTAAAGGATATTGGATTAATAATAATAATAATAATAATAATAATAATAATAATAATAATAATAATAGTAATAATAATAATAATAATAATAATAATAATAATAATAATAATAATAATAATAATAATAATCTTTCCTATTTGCTTTCTTGGGACAATCCTCATTCCGACGAAAAAATCAAGGTTAACAGGAAATATTAAAATAATGTCTTTACTGTAAATAACACACGGAAGTTTCTTTTTAATACCCTGTCGATCAAGCACGCGAACTGGCTGCGCAGTTTGGAGCATGTAGCTCTGAGATCGCATTCGGGAAATGGTTGGGCCAAACCACACCGTCGCAACCTTAAAGCTATTTCCCCCCCATTTTCACATAAGGCAAATTGTAATATTCGGTTGATTATTACGTTCACTTATTCAGTAATAATAATAATAATAATAATAATAATAATAATAATAATAATAATAATAATAATAATAATAATAATAATAATAAGAATGTCTCAGCTATCGTGTGAAGCTATTTTTATTTGACCCCATCTGGTTGCCTGGCTCATAAATTTAGACGTTCCATTTTATTCTAGGCCTAGTAGATGGCAGAGTAATCCAAATATCTCTTGGGCGTCTATGGCTGAGATCTTCTACATGCTGATATCATACGGCATGGAGTGTCGAATGGACTTTATTCCGCCCTTCGAAAATCCGACTACGCTGTCGGGTCTGAATCCGTTATCTTGGGATCCGGAGGCCGACACTCTACCACCGATCCATAAAGGGTGCTACTTCTTCAATGATTACTGGCTGTTAGTACCTACTTCGTCATTTTAGATGCCTATGCATCGTGAGCTCTGTGATCTTGACCAATCACGCTCAGAATCCTTTATGGAGATCATTTTATTAAATTAGTGTAATGACTTTCGGAACAGATTTGAACAATTTCTTAACCAGTGGACTGCGGATTTCTAAAACTGATTACCTGGTATATGGCACTCAGACAGATGGCACAATCCTGGCTAGTGGAATTCCTCTTTCGAAGTTCTGCGTTTTCTTGGTTTCCGCCTGTCAGTAGACAATACTTCATTTGTTGCAAACATACTTGGAGAAATCTACAATACACCACTTTACCTTATATTAAAATAGGACGCAAGAGCCCCTCGCACCTAGACAACACTTCAGACACTAAAGTTGTACAGGCAATATACTTGCAGGGGATCTCGTCTTCTCTACAACTCACTGTTAAGCATGACTCACCCACTCCTTGTCGCTAGACACCACTTTAGTCCTGAAAGTTATACAGTCATTATCTATGCAAAGCATCTCATCTTTTCTTCTTAGTACACATGATCTAACAACCCCTTATCCCTAGATGACTATTTAGCCATACAGTTATGCGGGCACTATATGTGCAAGAGATTTTCATCTCCACTCTTAGCACACCATTAACTAGGAAATAACGTCACTTAAGAACACTTCAGTCACTATATTTTTATGGGAATTATACTTGTAGGGGTCTCAAACTCCACCCAAACACACCGCTCAATATGACCCAGCATCCCCTCTTCAATGTACACTACTTGCAATTACAATATTGGAAGGGGAAGGTATTTCCCGGCCTGATTACGTAATAAATGTCTTACTTTTAGGTAGCTGTCATAACAGTTTTCGGTGTCTTCCAACAATAACTTCAAATTTTGTAAATAGACATCAATTTTGCATACAAGAGAGTTCTGTTATTGATATCATCCGATAGATTATAACTATCACAAAAATCTATAAGAGACAAAAGCTGACTCCAGTCTGTGAGGAAATAATTTCTACAGATTACCATGTCGGAAGTTTTATTTCGTAAATATTTCATTCTGTTGGTAGCCACAGTTCACAAGCACTTCCAGCTTAATATTCTAATTTTCACAAAACGGGGTGATCGCTTTTATGAAAACAAATCTTTCCGTCCTTATCGATGATAAAGCTCAAGTCACTGTCTTGAAAATGCTTGATACACATCTCTGATCTGTTCGTCTAGATCAGTCTGCGTGTTGGACTGAACGAATCCATTTACTACGAAGATCAGGATCCTTAGGCAATCGAAAATAACTTCCGTATCCTTGTAACTTTACTGACATATCATAGTTGGTTACGCACCTCAGCACTGCACATCTATACGGTAAGGCAAATTGTAATATTCGGTTGATTATTACGTTCACTTATTCAGTAATAATAATAATAATAATAATAATAATAATAATAATAATAATAATAATAATAATAATAATAATAATAATAATAATAATAATAATAATAATAATAATAATAATAATAATAATAATAATAATAACATTAGTGTAGGCACCATAATATAAATAAACATACGCAACCATGGAGAGCGTCTTACATACAATAATAAGGCACTCTGGTCAACTGAATGGACGAGCTACGGCGGTGTCCCATTTAATACAACACGGACATGACTAGAGACAGCCTTGCTATGACTCAACATCCCCTTGTCGCTAGACTACACTTCAAACAATGCAGTTGCACGGGCAGTATATATACAGGGGATCTCCGCCTCTTCGCTCTACCGCACCGTTAGCTATCGTTTAAGGAGTGGTTCGAGCACATAAACAAAGCTAACGCCTTTGCTGACAATGCCATGCTGCAATTTTGACCCAATATGGGACCAAATCGACCTTGACCACATGCCATGTGCAAATAAATCCAGTCAACGAGTCAGTCGAGAAGTAGGCCAGTTCAGCACTCACCGACTCTAAGTCGTACCTCTACTGTTGAATTCGTTTACAGAGAACATGAGGTTGTAGTCAACTCCAAAGGGCTAGGCTTTCAGAGCAGATGCTTATACTTCCACATATGACTACACTTCTGTAGCCAGTTTTCTTGGTGAAAAAATCCACAGTTATAGTCTTTGAGGCAAGCAACTCAATGATCAAAACATTCTAGGGAAATGGGCCACGAATTTTAGGTAAAGATAATGAAGTATGAGAATATATTCTTTTATGTATTCCCAAAAACTACAATCCTTTCCTTAATCAACTTTATCACCATATTTCATGAACCTGCGTGTAATTGGAATCGCGGTAGTGTGGAATGTTGTGTGTGAGGAAAGGAAGATTAAGGACGTCACAAACACCCAGTCCCCAGGTCAGGGATATTGATCATTACAATTAAAACCCCCTGACCTGGCCGGGAATCGAACCCGGTGCCGCCGAGTAACAGGCGGACGCGTTGCCCTCTACACAGCGGGGCCGGGCTTTTTCTACCACTACGAGCGCTAATGTGAGTCAATGAATTATTCATTTAAGCACCACTACGAGCGCTAATGTGAGTCAATGTAGAGTTTCACTTATGATCTTATAACTACATTACATTCGGTGTGGACTTTTCAAAAAAAAAAAATGCCTGAGGGTATTGAACCAAAAACACATTACAGAAAGAATTATGTAAATAAATAAATTTGGCTAGGATTTGAATCAAAAGAAAGCGGGTAAAGAAACAAGCGATTTTAGGCTGTTTATCCGGAACTGCATTTAGATCGGAAGTGATTTAAGAAATTTGTTTTCTTAGTTTGATAGAGCTATCCAGGACTCACAATTTGAAAGATTTCTGGGCCCTTTATCCCTTCAACTTTCGCCACAATTGATGAAATTTCTTAATTTTTGTAACAATTTGATGAATACTGATAAATAAAATCATGAATAAAATAAATAAATAAATAAATAAATAAATAAATAAATAAATAAATAAATAAATAAATAAATAAATAAATAAATAAATAAATAAATAACATTACTCAAAAACTTCATAACATACTTGAAATAAATGAAATTAATAAAAATATTCAATCGAAATGTCCGTAGTATGGGCGCCAGAGTTCACCAGAATGGAGCCCTCGAATTTTGATAGAGCATGATCAACTTTATATCCCAGGGGTGTACATAATGCTGCGTACTGGTACATCTGCTGCAGGCCTTACCTAACCTCCTGAAAACGACTAAATAGGTAGGAACTGCACCTAGGTTCATCAATAACTCCACTGATTCTAAAATAGCTAACTATATTCTTAACAAAATCCTTGCATGAGCTCCTCATCAACACACAACATTATACATATAATACACACATAAAATATTGCTGGAAAACTCCATATTTACAACAACAACAATGAAAAACAGTGGGAAAACGAAAGCGAGAACTAAACTACCATTTGTAGATAGTCCGATGAACAATGTACATACATGTAGATAAATACCCTTCACTGTCTCTGTATCAATACTGCTTGCCAATTCTCATAATCAGCACTTCTAACATCACACAGATACTGTACCTCGTAATACTGTGTTCACATACTTTAACACTTGTTGTAAAGATATATACATTTAAGTAACACACGCTTGTCGACCCTGAACATAAATTATGGAAAGTCTGAGATAGCTTTCACCAACATATAATGCCAGGCCGCAACAAGTGCTACAATACTTAATGCGCAAGCACTCCACAATCTGTCGATCAACCACTTTCCACTAACATAACAAGACTACGCTCCATGAACGTTTGAAGTCCAGTCCATTGCAGCCGTGTCACTCCAGTACCGTGTATCAGCACCACTTCCTTCCCGTACAGTGTGTCAGTTGTGGGTCTCTTCCGTAGTGATGTCGAAGTTTATATAAACATCCGCTTCTCCCTTCCTCTCAGATGATACGTCTGGATTGGTCCTTGCCAGCCAATCATGAGTGACCTTCTAGTCAAGACCATGCCCTGAACTCATACTTGGTCTCAAGACATAAAGAAACGCTCGGGTTTATTACATGAGTCATCGAACTTTCCTAGTACAACTACATCAACAAACACATCTCATCAGACACTGGGATGTCCGCATGAGTCATCCGAATTACCAGAGTCCAAGATTGTTTTCCCAGTACAACACAAATTACTCATACCTACATATGTGGATATCTCCCAGCTTACAAATATAAATGGCAAAATATACAAATGAAATACTGATAATAGTAATAATAATAATAATAATAAATATAATAATAAATCGAATACTGACAATGATATCTCTAACTTCTACATACAGTGCGAGGGTGTGATATATGTACTATCACATTTTATGTTTTTCATAATATAGGGACCCCTACTTTGTCAGTTAAGGAATGGTTTTAACATTAAAATATATTCCTTTGAGCCCTAGATATATTCGATTTCGTAGGTTTTGTTTTAATCAGTTTGCTTGCATTATTGTTCTGCTGATTGTAATGTTTAATCCCTGTGCAAAGTCTCTAGGTAGCTTTTCACCGCAGAGCATCACAAGTTCTAAGTTCAGGGTAAGGACAATCTCAGAGATAGATTTGTATTTCCTAATAGTTTTCACGGCCAGGATCCGGTGATGCTAAAGACAAGCAATGACAACTGAATACTTAATTCCCTTTTTTTTTAAACTTTCACTTTCTCGTTATGTCACTGCACATCCAAGGATAATTGTAACTTAGAATGCTAAATGCAGTGAACACTCCTCGCCTGAATGTAGGTTAGCGGTGAGTCACACAGAATTCGCATTCAACACGACCAGCGCGCTGTGTGGGAGGAGAAGGAGCTTCCTCTTTTCGTCCTGGATCCTGAACGACAAGTCCTGCGAGCAATACAGTAGCTGGCTTCGAAAATGATATGTTTAAAGTTGAATATCAGGCAATAAACCGGCTCCTTAGGAGGCTGGGGATTATTGTTAGATCTCATCAATTCCACTAGCTCGGGACTGGATGTTTGTAATCGTCATATTTGTTTATTTACGTAGAATATAATACACTGCCAACCCGCATAGAAACATACAACAGAGAATATATCCCTCAAGATAATTATGACGTCAGGAAGGGCATACGGCCGTTCAACTTCGCTAATTACACATTAATGCCGACCCTAAGTAAATGGAAATAGGTCAGACAGAATGGAATAATAATAATAATAATAATAATAATAATAATAATAATAATAATAATAATAATAATAATAATAATAATAATAATAATAATAATAATAAAGGTAAAGTAAACTCCTGTCCTTATCTCGAGGCAGTGCAGTCTTTCTCAGGCACACCTCCAGTGGAGGAGAGCTGCATAAACCATTTCAACCACATACCAGACTTCGTGCCATTTCTACATTTCTGTCAGTGCCGAGAATCGGACCCGTACCCCCGAGGACGGCATCTAATAGCGTTAACCGTTACGCTACGGAAGTGGAAATAATAATAATGCTAATAATAGTACCGAGAAAGTTGACCGTGCGGTTAGGGTCGCGGGAGATAGTGGGTTCGAAACCCACTGTCGGCAGCCGTGATGATGGTTTCCTGCGGTTTACCATTTTCAAACCAGGCAAATGGTGGGGCTGTACCTTAACTAAAGCCGCTGCCACTTCATTCCCACTCCTAGACCTTTCCTATCCCATCCTCGCCTTAAAACCTACCTGTGTCGGTGAGACGAAAAGCAAATTAAATAATCAACGACATTTCAGAACTTGTGTATTGTTACGAGATTGGGGGCGTAGCTGTGAGTTTGTGTTCGGAAGTTAGTGGGTTCGAACACGGCTGCCAACAGCCCTGAATATGGTTTTCCTTGGTTTCCCATTTCCGCACCAGGCAAAATTATGAGGCTGTATCTTAATTAAGGCCACGGCCACTTACTTCCCACTCCTAGCCCTTTCCTATCCCTTCGTCGCCATCTGTCATCATTCGTCACCTATCTGTGCCAGTGCGGTGTAAAATAGATAGCAATAACATTTTATACGTTACGGCGTTCAGTCTGGAAACCTGTGTGAATGAAGTAAACGCCCTCACTGTCCATTATTCGCAACTAGCTGTGTTACATATATTTTGCCATTAGATATCGAGTCTGATAGTTACTGCCTAGTTCTTCTAGTAACGTTCCAAGGCTGAGTATATCACTTTTCTAGGCAATCTATCCTCCTCCATTCATCTCAATGAAGCTGGTTTATAAGCACAGCCTTGTCCATCGAGTTCATTTCTAACTTAGCTTTGATGTTCTCTTTCTGAGTATCCTACTACCATTGTTTCCATCTGTTTGTACCAGAAATCATTCCCGTAGCTTTCATGTCTATTTTGCAACGTCGGACTGAGTGGCTCAGACGGTTTAGGCACTGGCCTTCTGATCCCAACTTGGCACGTTCGATCCTGGTACAGTCCGGTGGTATTTGAAGGTACTCAAATACGTCAGCCTCGTGTCGGTAGATTTACTGACAAGTAAAAGGACTCCTGAGGGACAAGATTACGGCACCTCGGCGTCTCCGAAAACCGTCAAAAAGTAGTTAGTGGTACTTAAAAAACTTTATTTATTTTTATTATTTTTCAACTTACGACTAAAGTATCCACTCAACTTTCGCTCTCGCACAGCTAAGTAAAGATAGTGTAGTCGGAGAGCTGACTTCTTCGTTGTAGAATAACATTGATCATAACTACCGCCTCACTGTGTTAGCTTAGCTACAGCTTACTGTAGATCAGAATCTCAAGACGTATGAAGGTGCCGCAAATCGCTAGCGGCTTACCGTCACACGAACACTGTTATGTTTTCAGCAGCCGCTGTTTCCTTTCACTAGGGAGATATTAGCATTGCATCTGGCAGATTTCAATAATTAATTAATGTAACTGAATTTAATTGTAAAATCATTTCGGGCGAGTTGGCCGTGCGGTTAGGTGCGCGCGGCTGTTAGCTTGCATCCGGGAGATATTGGGTTCGGAACCCCACTGTCGGCGCCCTGAAGATGGTTTTCCGTAGTTTCCCATTTTTACACCTGGCAAATACAGGGGTTGTACCTTAATTAAGGCCACGACCGCTTACTTCCAACTCCTAGGCCTTTCCTATCTCATCGTCGCCATAAGATCTATCTGTGGCTGTGCGACGTAAAGCCACTAGAAAAAAGAATATTATTTCGTCATAGAATGATGTTACGTATGTACTGTAGAAGTACACCGAGAGCTGTATTTGAAGTTACGGAAGACAATTTATACCGAAAATTAAATTTTAAATCCTTGAACAGAATTTTACGTGCTTTATAAACCTATAATACGTAAAGGAATATATCATAACTTGTGTTTTTTAGTAGTTCTGAATCGTTTATAATGGAAGCTAAAATACTCGTACAATGTATCATGACATCATCAAACCATAACGGGACTTTCTGGAGATCTCCTAATGCAGGGATTTTCACGAAAATTTGTGTGTTTGTCACCTAAATAAAAGTAAAGATATTCCGAAAATTGATTTCATATACGTATTTGCTAGTTTTTGTAATAATTGAAACGTTGTTTGAAATTGTCATTAAACTAAGCCCAGCTTCCATGACTCACAAGTTCACGATTTTAAATTGCCACAATCACGACCTTAGTCAACAGTAGCATTTTTGTCCTAAAAGATACAGGTTTGAGGAATGCATATACAAGTGTACCTGAGAGCTTTCAAATATTAATTGTCAAATACGACCAAAAAAACATTATTTTACGCTCTATTATGTTTTAATGCCACAACACCATGTCAATCGCACTCAAGTGCTCATTTTATCTAAACAAGTCTGTTCTTGTCTTTTAATGTTATACGCCACTTTATGAAGCATTTTAAGTTTAGGCTTATGTATAGTCTACCATTTTAATTTTAATGTTAAGGACAATACGGATTAAGATGCCTATTATATTATAGGCAAAACATGTCCCGTTATTTGAACATGCAATTTCTATTTTGATTTTTAATAAATCACGAAGTATATTGAAAAGGTGGGCTTTTATGAGACAATTCTTTTATGAACTCATCCTGGAATATAAAAGGGTTCCAGTGAAAACAGCGATTGAAGGAAAATTATGGCGGCAATAACGCATCTGAAACTTTGTATGTTTGCCAGTCTGTGTTTTTTAACGTAAAAACTATTTGACTAATCAATCTCAAATTTAGTAAGCTTATTTCTAATTCCTTTGTTATCTCTTAAGTAGGATATGTAGCGAAAGAAAAAGTCAGAGGGAAAAGTACGCTTGGGACCAGGGGCGTAACGTATATCATAGGGGCCCGCTAGCCAAAATAAAATTTCGGTTCCCTTCAAATAGAATGTAACATATATTGAACCCTTTGGTCCTCATGGGTTCAATATAAATAACTAATATACATTTAATTACAGCAGGTAGAAGTAGTGCAATATATTGTCAAGTTATCCTCCCAATACCGTCACCTATGCCGCCATACATTCAGCGGATCCTGGACTGGTTTCAGTGACTATACTTTGTAGTATATACGGAAGTCTCGGTTATAATAATTTATTTAATTATGACACAAAAAATATACGAAAACATTTAATTAAAAACTGTTCAAAAAAGTTTGAAAAATCAAACTGCACGACTGTTGTTTACTTCGTGCAGAAAAATCTCGTTCGCAAATGAGTTGACAGATATTTACTACACCAATTTGTTATTGACACTATATATTATTGTCAGAGGTACTTACACTACCCAAAAAGGGAAGTTCCGTGACTTGTTCTATAGGTGTGTTATTTAAATTTTTAGTGTTTTCTGCCTGTAGGCTTCTTTTGTCTACTTTCATGAATTTTGTTTCCTTTATATCTATTTTCAGTTTAATTTTTTTAAAGGATTTGTTGAATGTTCTTAGCATCTTACTCATATCCTCTTCAGAATTAGCTAAGAGAGCAATATCACCCACTTCTCGTCCATCTGTAGAAGACCTTGTATCGCCAATATTTCCACCTGAGTAAGAAGCTAAAGTGGAAATGTAGCTGCAAGTCGAAGAAAGAAGCAATCACTTGATAGACCGTAAGCGAAGCGTTGTATAGACGGTGTAGTGAAGTGTATCGGGGTGTAGCCGTGACACTGCTCAGTGTCCTTGGGTCGCAGTCGTGCGGGGGCGGGCGCCCGAACGGAGCTTTACCGCTAGGCAAGGACTCTGCGGCCGGCTCGTGACATGTGAGCCACTTGCTGGGAACTAAATACCACTGACAAGGAGACCCTCAGATGTTTCATACTTCGCGTGCTAACAGCAGATCTGCCAGGTGACCGTGATCGTTATGGCCCTAAGTCTTTAGAAGAGCCTCTCCGCGTTGTTCATACTGAGTGACGGGATATGACGCAACTGATAGTGATTCGTCCGTTGGATGGAGACGTTAACCCTTGAGCAGACCCCTTGGTGTTATTCGTCAGGAGTAGGCTATATACCGACACCTAGTTTCACCCTCTCCTTACCTCACTATCATCACCACCATGTCACATCCAGGAGCGCAGGTTATCCATGGGCATCTAATAGAAAGATCTGCACAAGGCGAGCAGAACATGTCCTCGAACACTCTCAGCTCTAAAAACCATATAATAAATAAATAAATAAATAAATAAATAAATAAATAAATAAATAAATAAACAAATAAATAAATAAATAAATAAATAAATATGTGGCCAGTCCTTGTTATAAATGGTGCGAAAATGTCACTGATAGGATCAGTTTGTGCGTGTATTTCAGTGGGCTTGACGGACTGATGTGTAACAGCAACGGCTGGCTCAGTGAGGAAAGCAACGGAAAACTATCTCACTCCTCATTTTCCTAGTATGCTTCCTCAGTGATGCCTAGGCCATCTGTGACAGCTGATGGTGGAGATGTTCTCGCACGGCAGGCACTCGACAAAATCACTTCGATATTGAAATGAAGTGCACGGAGCGGGTGATCGTGCTTTATATTTGATAAAGTATTTTGAGGTTCATCGAATATTTGTGTGATTTTGTGCAATTTCACATTTTCTTTTGCTAGTGGTTTGACGTGGCACTTACAGATCGATGGATTTTTATGACGTAGGAATGAGAAAGTGTTAGGACTGCGAAGGTAGCAGGCGTGGCGTTAATAAACGTACAACCTCAGCATTTGCTTGTTATGAGAACAGGAAACCACGGAAAACCATTGTCAAGACTGTCGATGATGAGATTCGAACCCACCGTCTCCCGAATGCAAGCGCGTAATCCTTTGGTTGTGTAATTTCACATAGTAGAGTTGTTGTTGTTGTTGTTGTTTGTTGTTTGGTGTGAACATGGGAAAACACGGAAAAACCATCTACAGGGCTGATGAAAGTGGGGTTCGAACCCACTATCTTCCGAGTGCAGGCTGATGGCTACGTCACTCAAAATGAACAGGCACTTCCTTGGTACTGTAACTACTACATCCTACCTCTAATCTAATTCATTTGTCATATTCTTGTCTTGGTCAATCCCTTCTACACTTACCTCCATAGCCAATAGAACAATATCGTGGATATCTCAAGGTGTCCGACAGTCTGTTTCTTCAAACTTCGCTATATTCCACCAACTCTACTCAGTATCTACTGATTTTGCATTAAATCCATCTACCTCACTTTCTGTATCACCACATTTCAACAGCTTCTTTCCTCTTCCTTTCGTTGTTTCTGCAAGTAATAGCCCATATTTCACTTCCACATGCTACAATCCACATGAAAATCTTCAAACTAGTCCGTATAATAATAGAGTTATGACGATATTTGAATTTTTAAAATTTCTTGAACACTAGTTGGCTAGTGATCAATGTTCGCTCTGTACTTTGCTTGTGAATAAACTGACTCTTCTCACTTCCTTCAAGGAGTACTTTTAGTATTCACTTCTGACCAAGCTAGGCGTCATTCGAATCCCGACAAAATGTAAGTAGG